>NC_089597.1:56294902-56594902 GCF_019320115.1 Miscanthus floridulus | reverse complement strand
GGGACCACCTCATATACCCTTTACCCACCACAGGTATCCATTTCCAGGGGTGCCCAGGTAGCACCACATGGCAAGACTTGCCCCAGGCTTGTCGTATACTCCAACTTGGTCGACACAACTCTCACCCTCCACACACCCAAGTCACACACGCAGCACTCTCCCCATAGTCCAGATAACACTAGTTTCCACCACGCATGTAGTATAAGCGTAGTAGAAGTATAAGTAATGAAATATATAGCAGTAAGCGTGTGTCTAGCCTAATAGCAGGGTATGCAAGGGTAAGGTTGTGTCAAGGTAAAGGCCTTCAAGTAAGCATACTACTATGCAAGTCCTACCATAATATGACTGTAGCAGTAAAGTAAAGCAATAGCAGTTCTATATTAGCCATGCGTAATAGGTGCTACGAGATTGGGTGGGATGTGGCACCTTCAGTGTAGTCATCTTCGTTCTCCTCACGGTACTCACGATCCTTGTCCATCTGGTTCTCCTCTGTTTTTACAATGATCGTATTATAGTCGCATTAGCGACGTCTATAGAATAGCACAAAGAAGCAACGAAAATTCAAAAGAACCAAATGCACTCAAACATGGGTTCATTGCGTAAAGCTCGATTTTAGATGAATTTTGGTCCTGGTTTCGTATTTTTCTGAGGTCGTATGAATTAGTTATGAATTTCCAAAGTTTAAATCATTTCTGAAAATGGAAAAGGCTGAATTAATCCTGGGTTGACACGTGTCATGCTATGACTGGTCCACGTGGCATGCTGACATCAGCATGATGTCATCATCTCAGTTTTGAGCTGACAGGTGGGGTCCAGCTGACGTCAGCATGACGTCAGCAACGTCATCAGTTCCGATAGGTGGGTCCAGGGGCTCTTGGGTCACTGACATATGGGTCCGGTCAAAGTCAATGTCAAGTCAACGAGCGACGGTCAGGGTCACTGACATGTGGGGCCAGGGCTGCTGACGTCAGCAGCTGATGTCATCATGATGTCAGCATGACGTCACCCCGGCTGTTGGCTTCTGACGTGTGGGTCCCGTGTGACGTCAGCGTGACGTCACCATCTGACATATGGGTCCAGAGTGTCTGTGCCACTGACATGTGGGGCCAGGTAAAAAGTCAACATTAACCGATCAACGGTCAACACGGACCGGGTCTGAACTGGGCCGGTTGGGCCTGGATATGGGCTGGGCTCAGCCCGAACACGTGGCATGCTGTGGCATAGCCACGTCACGACCTTGGGCCTTCACTGGGCTATGGGCTACGGCTCATGGTCCATGGTGGAATCAGGAGCGCTGGTCCATGGACCGTAGGCAGGTCTACGGTGGACTGCGTCCACCCTTCTCTTCTCTCTCTGTGGTCCTTGTGCACCGGGTGCATGTGCGTGTGGCCGGCGAGGGAAATTTCCCCTGTTTCCTCTCCTGGCATGCTCCCGCCGACGGCGAGTGCCTGGTGAGCCTTGCCAGTGGTGCTGGTGCGTGATTGAAGTCAGTGAAAGCTCCGCTGAGCCTCAGCGTCCTCGTTGGTGGGGTTAACGTGGTGTGCGGGGTCCCGTGGTGTGCCGGCCACGGCAGCGGACTTCCAAGCATGACGGCGGCGTCGGTGAGGTGGCTACGGCCTCGAAGAGGCATCTCGGTGGTGCGTGTGAGCTTCACGAGGCTATTGTAGGCACCATGATGTTCTAGTGCTGCCCTGGCGGCCTCCGGTGGTGGCTAGCCGCATGCACGGAGGCATCGGTAAGGTCTCAAACGGCGGCGAGCTCGTACCGATTGGCTGGGGAGGGGTCTCAGCAAAGTGCTCACCGCGCAGTGCTCAGTGAGGCTAGGTGATGCAGTGGCGGTTCAAGGTCGTGTAGCTCCGGAAGCAGTGCAGCGCTGCTATAGCCGATCGTGGCGTCGTCTCCTGCTCCGGTGGCTTCGGTGGTGCTCCAATGGCGCCTCCTTCTCCCCCCTCCCTCTCTTCTCTCTTGGCTCCGATGTGCTGTGGGCAGCCACAAAGTGGCGGCGGGGCGTTGGGAACGCGCTAGGGCTCCCGGGGCCAGGGCTTTTATAGCCGAGCTCAGCCATGGAGCTTGGTGAATGGCGGATGGAGACCGAGGGGCGATCGGGGGTGCGTGCTTGCATCCAACGGCGCATGCATGGTTGCGTGGGCGCGGCGCCAAGGGGTCAAGACCATGCCCCGGGCGTGACCCCCTGGCCCGCTCCTACCAGCGCTGTCGGCCGCCGGTCGCGTGGTAGTTGAGGCGTGGGCGGAGAAGATGAATAGGAAGGCTGACGGTGGGGCCCGGTAGGCAGCGACAGTAGGCGAAGCGGACGGGCGCGTGGGCATGAGTGGCGTGCTGGGCCGGCTCGTGGGCCGCGTGCGCGCGCTGGGAAAACGGGAAGGGGTTGGCAGGCCGGCTGGGCTGGCTAGCTTGGGCCGAGCTGCTGGCTGCGAGGCCTTCTCTCTTCATCTCTCTTTTTCCTTTTCTATTTTTGTTTTTCTTCTTCTTTGTTTTGAATTCAAATTTGGTTTGAAATTTGAATTCCCAATTGGTGTACCTTTTAGATATGATGCCCATATCATTTATATATATATTAGGAATTTATTTAGCTATTTTGTATAACAAAAATTGGTGTAGTTTTGTTATACACAAATGGAAATAGTTTTCTTTTTAAACATTTATTCTTTGGTTTGTGTAATAATTACTTTATGGTGTGTTTCTTTAAAGGAGTTGTTAGGCATTACATAAAACAAATGAAAAATCAAAATCACCATGTGAGTTAACAATGTATGCTATGCTTCATTTGTCAGTATTTAAATAAACATGATGAACAATGGCATGCCATGCTTGTGTGATGACTTAGGTTGGGGTTAGACCTAATGCATCTCTTAGGTTGGGTTTCTATACAAGACACTCATCAGCACACGGGAGTTTTAAGAAAAATTTTGTAGTTGGTATTTTTAGTGTATGGATTTTTGGGTTGTTACAAGTATGGCGTAGATCAGTTTCTGAATCTGTGGGTACCTGGTCTTGGATTCACTGAGCACCTCACTGATGAAATAAATTGGTCGCTATACCTTGTAGATGTGGTCGGTCTCGTCGCTATCAAACTGAACCTTGTTGATACAAGGATCGAGAACCAGAAGAAAACGCCCTGGCTCAGGTATTGCAACCCATTGGTCCTTTCTGCTGAAGGAGATCTCGCGGTGAGACCAAGGAGGAAGCCGTGGATCGGCGATGAGGTTGTCGGCATTGGCCACGTTCAAGCAAGCACGAGTGAGCAGCTTGCGCTCTCGTTTGGTCTCGATGGACACTCTGCCCCTAATGATGGTGTGGACGTAGTCGGTTGGCTTGATGTACTTGTGACAGGGATCTGCGTCTTCATCATCGTTGTCCTCGTTACGCTACTCCCCTGTGTCGTTAGGCTTGTCGGATTTATCCAGAGCCTATTGGCGCATGTAGATGGATTTGAGAACATGGCAATTCTACATGGTATGGTTTGACTTGGGATGGAGCTGGCAGGGTCCTTTCAATGCTTTGGCATAGTCTTCTTCGTAGTTGCGATGTCCGCCACCTTTTTTAACGATGTTGACTTCGCCGTCATCTTCCCGTGCATGCTTGCCCCTGTAATCGTCACAGCGATTACGCCACTGATTACGCTGGTCGTGGTGGTCGCGAAAATTGTTGCGCTGGTTGCGGCGATCAAAATTGTCGTTCCGACCATGGTTGTCGTGGTAGTCGTCGCGGTGTGGGGGTGGTCGGAGCGTGGAACCCTTGCTGCTTCTTTGATGATTATCTTTTTTGCATCATCAGTGTCCGCATATTTTTTAGCAGTAGCTAGGAGCGCTGTGACCGATTCAGGTCTTTTGCGGAGGAGCTTGTCCCTTAGGGCATCATGGAAGCGGAGACCAGTGATGAAAGCTTCGATTGCCTTGTTGTTGGAGATTGATGGGACCTTGATGCGCATCTCTGAGAAGCGTCGGACGTACTCGCGTAGTGGCTCATCTTTGCGATCTCGAATCCGCTGCAGATCATATTTGTTGCCGGGTTGTTCGCAAGTAGCAATGAAGTTGTCGATGAATGCTTGCTTGAGCTCTTGCCAAGAATCAAAGTAGTTTGCCAGCAAGCTGACCAGCCATTGGTGGCCTGCATGGCCGACGGCGACTGGGAAGTAATTAGACATGACGTGCTCATCAGCCATGGCTGATCTGCACGCGGTTTCGTAGAGCATGACCCATAACTCGGGGTTCTCCTTGCCGTCGTACTTCTAGAGTTTTTCAAGCTTGAAGTTTTTTGGCCACACGACTTGGCGAAGGTGAGGAGTAAACTGCTTCAAACCCAGAGGGCCGTGGGTAGTATCATATTCCATATGACGATAACTTTCATGGGATGCACGATTGTTGGCTCTTTGGTTAATGCGATCGCGCAGATCGCGTTCTCTAAGGGAATGGCGGAGATCGTTATTGCCATCACGGCGATCCCAATTGCCACCCTAGTTGACCCCGCGACCACGGTTATCACGACGATTGTTGCAGTTGTCTCGTCGATTATCGTCCCGGTTGTTGCGGCGGTTGTCGTCCCGGTAGCCGCGGTGGTTGTCGTCCCGACCACCATCATGACCACCGTTTCCGCCTTGACGGTTGTCTGGTGGGTCATTGTTGCGCGAGCCACGTTGGTTGGGTAGCTGTGGGCGACTTGAGTACTAGTGACTGTGGCTTGATTCGACTGAGACGGACGGAACCCGGGCTTGGTTTGCAATCTCTGCGGTCTAGGCTATAGCAGCCATCAGGTAGGCTTGTACATCATCATGAATTGCCTGGATTTCTAGGGTATTGGGTAGTCATTGCATTGTCGCCATAGCAACAGCTACGTTGGCGCTTGGAGTCCTAAAGACCTGCTTTTCCCCTACCCTATCAAAGGCATTATTGAGATCGCATGGCTAGAACCTTATGTGTCGTGCCTCCTCTTCTGCCTCGGCTTCGGCTTGTCTGCGATTAAACCGATCAATATTACGTGTTTCGCGTGCTAGCCTTTCTTGTTCTGTTTCGCTAACTGCCGGTGGTTCATCATTACTGACGACATTGATCAAGTCTCCTCACCTTGGTGGGAAGGATGGGAATCGTGGGAACCCCGGGGAGTGGTCTGGGATATCCAGATCGTATTCAACTTCTTCATTGTCACGATGCTGAAGCTCAGTGTGGACGGAGCCAATAGATGAGATGCTGGACGGGGAGCTTGAATCGCCCTCTTGAACTGTGTGGACCGATCCTTCTTGATACTCCTCAATCCGAACCATGTTGATGAAGTTGCATGGCTTTGGCCGAGGTCGATGTATAAAACACAGATCCGAGCAGCGTTGTATATTGTACGCGTAGTTGGAAGCAGTGTTTCACAGGCCGTAGGGCTGAGCCTGGTAATTCTCCATCAAGGCTTCGCACTCAGAGAGCCGGAGACCCATTGCGGGGGCTGGTCAGCGATGAACGGAGCGCCCTTCAGGAGTAGACGTGACCACGAGATTCGTACCGAGTCATGCAGGATGGCTGGCCCGAGCTGGTCGGGTAGATCTGTTGTGGGTAGTGGTTACCTGCTCAGTAGATTGATTTTGAATTGAATCTACCAGAGTTAGGGTTTCAGCAAGCTTAGTGCTGACCTGATCGATGGAGTCGAGCAGGTCGGTGTTGTCGATCTGCCTCTCTTTGTAGTGAGGAAGCGAACGATGGGTTATCGGCGTGGCTAAAGACGATGCTGGTGTGGCCGGAGCCAGATCCAACGTGGTCGGAGCCGTAGCTGATGCTGGTGAAGTAGTGGTCGACGCAGATTGGATCTCCGCCTCCTCCGTGGTCATGGCGATGAAGTTGTCAGAGCCAGTGGTCCAGGTGATCTGGCCGATGGTGAACGTGAGGCCGTTCGGCGTAGCCATGGAACCGGGGATGATGACCATCTTGTTCGTCTGGGGAGCAGTATGCACACCCCCTACCTGGCGCGCCACTGTCGATGAAATACGATCAGCAGTCTACCTAGGGGTATGCTCAAGGTAGTAGATTATCGGCAGATAGGTGCGCAAGCTACGAACGAGATGGTGACGCAAGACAGACACGAGGTTTTATCCAGGTTCGGCCGCCGTGAAGGCGTAATACCTACGTCCTGTGTCTGATTGTATTGCTGTGTGTAAGTGAGATGATCTTTGATAGGGGTCCCCTGCCCGCCTTATATAGTCTGGGGGGTAGGGTTACAGATCTGAAAACTAATCCCAACCTGTTACAATTGCCATAGGTGGCCGGATAAGAATTCCTATTCTAACCAACCAGGATCTTGCTTGATCTCCAAGTCTGCCTTGATTCCTTGCGCGGGACTCCGAGCAGATCGGCTGGGCCGCGCGTCGTCTTCTAGTGGGTCGGACCCCCTGGTCCGGGCCGGCCCAAATCTAGCCGTAAGGGTATAGGGGTTAAGACCCCCACAGTTTATAATCTTAGTAATATACTTTCAGAACATAATCTAGAAGGTTTGGATGCAGACTTCAATCAAGAAGAGATTGAAGGTGTGATTAGGAACCTGCCAAATAATCATGCCCCAGGTCCTGATGGCTTCAATGGACTTTTCATTAAAAAATGTTGGAGCACTGTTAAAGAGGACTTTATAAGATTGTTCAAAGATTTTTGCAGTCAAAACATTGACTTGAGAAGAATCAATTCTTCTTTTATAGCTTTGATCCCAAAGAAGGATAACCCTAAAAATGTTGATGATTACAGGCTTATTTCTCTACTAAATTACTCACCCAAGTGCATCACAAAGATCCTTTCAGCAAGATTGCAAACTGTAATTCTCCATCTAGTTCATGCTAACCACTATGGTTTCATCAGGGGAAGAACCATTCAGGACTGTTTGGCTTGGTCATTTCAATTTCTACACTTGTGTCACTGATCAAAAAGGAAATAGTCATCCTGAAAATTGATTTTGAGAAAGCCTTTGACAATTTAGAGCATTAGGTCTATATATGTAGCCGTAAACTGTATGTAGCTAGCTGCTCTTGAGAGTGATGAAGTGTTTGTGTGATTAGGGATGGAGCAACAGCACATATATAGGCAGGCAGGCAGCTTGTGCAGAGTACAGAGAAGCAGTGCAACGAATGGTGCAGTCTTGTTTGACTTCATTGGCAAACGAATCGTGCAGTCTTGTTGACTTCGTTTGGCAAAGGGGCGTTGAACTTGACGAGGACCATTTTGACGTGCTTTCGATCCCGTCCGGCGTGCTGAGCAACAAATTAACTTGACCGTTTCTCTATGTATCTAGCTCCAATGAATTGGTACATTATGTAAATTAGTTTAAACTCTATACGAGTAGCCAAGATACCGAAAATAGGATCGAAACCACTATAGTAAATTCCAAATCAGTGTCGTCTACTAGTCCACTATAAGGTGTCATTTGGCACGGCTCCACTTCATCAGTGAAGCTGCTTTTTTTTTCTTCGGCTCCATGAACGGCTCTTCTGATGGAGCTGAAACCGTTTTGGTACCCAATTGGCAAAACAGCTTCTTGTCGTGGACCAAACCAATGAAAAGACCTAAATGCCCTTCTTATTCCAATCCAATCCCTATCTTCTTCCTCCGTCTGCCAGAGACGAATGCAAGGAACGACGGGACCGCGTCCGCTCCCATAGACAAATGCGAGTCTACAACTATTCCGGCGACCTCGTTCCCCAGCGGCCGCGCGCCATGGACGACCACGCGCGTCGGCGGTCGTGCCCGTGGCGGCTTGCTTGCCCTGGCCATGCCCCTACAGCCCACGCGGCCCGGCCATGCCTCGGCGACTCGCTCGCCCGGCGGCGCCCCGACGGCCAGCGCGCCCCTCCCCTCAGCCGTGCTCCGGCGGCCTGCGTGCCCCGGCCGTGCCCTGGCGGCCACGTGGCCCGGCTATGCCTCGGCGGCCAGCGCGCCCCTCGCCCCAACCATGCCCCGGCGGCCTGCGCGCCCGGCCGTGCCCTGGCGACTGCACGGCCCGGTTGTGCCCCGGCGGCTCGCTCGCCCCAGCGGCCCTCTCGTCCCAGCCACGCTTTCCGGCGGCTCGCCGGTGTAGTTCAAGGGCCATTGCCCCGGCCTTTCAATTAAAATCAAAAGACCCAATATGCGTTTACAGTTCAGAGTCAAACTCCAGCACCAGAATGTCCACCTGGATTCAAAGACGATCTTACAACCTTATAACAAAACACTTCCCATAAGCGAAAACTGAAATACAGCTAACAAACTTCTCCTTGTCCTCCCCTTCAACTAGTCTTGAGCAAAAGAAGTGTTCAGCGTCCTCCACCATGGCATCAGGCTTGTAACAAGCACCGGATCTGGAAGGAAACTCACATCACCACTGTCTTCAGCTTCACTTCTATGAAACTTCAGCGAATGCTTTGTGGGGTATACGGTAGCCAGAGAATTTCCCCAGAAGCGGTCTTGATCTTGCTGATGATATCCTCCAACTCCATCCGCTTGTCCGCGGGGGGGGGGGGGGGGGGGGGGGGGGGTGCAGAACTGTCCAGTTCTGTAAAAGCCCAGCAATCCTAGAAAGCAGCATTTCCATGCTTTTCCAACCAAGACGCTGAAAACACAAATCATTTCTGAGTTTACAAATAGACCAAATAGTAGCAGAAGTAATCATGTTCAGTAAACAGTGTCTTTTATTGCTCAGCAAAAATTTCCCTACATCTACCATATTTTCCTCCCACTCTACAACCTAGAATATCTCAAAGCATGTTCCAACACTGTTTAGCAACAGCACATTCAAAGAAAACATGATTAATAGTCTCTGTTTCTGAGCAAAAAAGACAGCTCCCATCTTCCACTTTCCTCCTCTTGCCTAAGTTATCTCTAGTTAAGGCTCTGTTATTAATTACTAACCGCAAGAAGAAATGAACTCTGGGTGGTATTTTCAAGTGCCAAACAGCAGACACATGTACAGGTTGTATGCCTCTAAAATTGATAACCTTGTACAGAGACTGAGGAATATAACCCAGATGAACTAAAATGCCAAACCATCTCATCCTCATCATTAGAAAACTGGATGGTAGCAGCAAGTTCTTAGATTTCTAGCCAAGATTGGTAAAGCTGTTCAGACATATTTCTCCTAAAAGAACATTTCAATTCCACTCCATCCCAGACAGCGGCGGATCCAGGAAATATTTCAGGTGGGGCTGAACAACACTGCTGCTCGATCTTAAGTCTCAGGCCCCCTATGCTATAGAACTTTGCCTAAAAATTCATGCGAGCTCCACAGGGGTTCCACTGCTGCGGTATGGGTAGGGGGGCTTGCCGCCCCACCGCTGTGTCCACCCCTGATCCCAGAGATCAACTATTATCTTTCCTTTCTCATGGACAATCCTATAAATGGGCCAAAATTGTATAGCTAAGCTAGATGACCCAAGCCAATTATCCTGAACTTTACTTTTTTCCCATTACTTATTTTCCATCCGTAACTCATCTTGGCAGCTTGGGCTGCCCACATAAAGCTTTTGAAAAAACTAGATGAACCTGAGGTATTAGACACAAAAATGTTAGGCCTTTCAGTCTCATACTTGAAGTCTATAAGCTCTTTCCAGAGCTTTTCTTTATCTGTCTTATACCTTTTCAACCAAGAAGCTAAAACACTAATATTAAGGTCCCTCAAATTTGGGATACCTAGCCCTCCATATTCCTTACACATAGCCACTTTTTCCGAATTAGCCAGAGGATATTTATGGCATTCTACAGAGTCATTCCAAAGGCAATTGACCATTTGGTTATTAATCAACTTGATAGCCCACTTAGGAAATTTTATAAAGGACAAAAGGTAAACTGGGATACTTGCTAAACATGATTTAATCAACATAACTCTATCTGCTGAAGATAGAAACTGACCTCTCCAGCCTGCTATTCTTTTCAAAATCTTATCTACAAGAGGTTGTATATCCTCTCTGGATAAATTGTCATAATGGAGAGGAACCCCCAGGTACTTAATGGGGAATGAACCTATACGGCAAGAGAACACATGTGCTACCCTGTGAGCGTCATCTAGATCCAGATTTAAGGGCACTATTTCACTCTTGTGGAAATCAAATTCGATGTTCTCTTGTTTTTATGTGGACTAATGCTTCACGGTACAGACTCACACACACGATACATCATACATGTTAGGTTACAAAAGAAGAGATAAATACACACGGCCATGCAGCACCAGCAACGTACAACTTTTAACTTGAACTTAGATTACTCTCCGAGCGCAAAGGCAGGGACATCGAAGGTGTCAGACTGGCTGGTGCCGGTTTTGAAGGAAAAGCACCAAGGCTGAGTACACGCATGGTCACGTTCAAATTGCTCACGTTTGAAGTCATGCAAGCATGACAAGCTTTTATTAATTAATTAGTCGGCCACCGCATTGGCTGCACTGTACCGTTTGTAGAGTCTCATGGAGTCATTGGCGAGCTGTCGCACTTGCACCGTTGCACGTGGCCAGCCCGAGTAGCTATTGCGCTTGCACGCGCAGGACCCCGTAGTCAAGTCCACGGCCTGCAGCCCTGCACGACACCGGCCGACGCACCCCAAACCATCTTGCCTCCCAAAGCAGCCCGCACGCATGGTGCCGGTGCCATCCGCCGCCACGCCACTTGATCGCTGCTCCACGCGGGTCATATGCCAATCTCGATGTATGTAGCCTTGCGGCCAGCACGCCGTCTGATCTGTCGATCCCATGGGCCATATACATATACGGCCAAGACACCGTGCCCCACGAGGACGCTAATACATGGCCTGCAGTACGCCGGCACAATCAGCCATGAAGAACGCTCGACCTTGCCCAGGCACTATTCGACCTTGAAAACCACTCGTCGTCTGCTCGGTCCCGTCTACGGCCTGCATGCCGTCCTCAGCATCTATGATCTTGATCAACTTGCATCAGATCCATGTTTCTATCCGTGCAGTACCAATAATACCCTGGGACGAGTTTTGCTGGCAAGCTCACAGCATGCAAACCGCCGCCAGTGGTCCGTATGCCACCCGCTGGCCACCGTCCACGGCGAGGATGTCGTCAGACTTTGCAGCAAGCAGAAGTCGCCTGTTCAGAATTTTCAGTTTTTACAGCAGTTTTCTGAATAATAAACCCTAGACCCTTTGTTTATGCATATTTATTGTATTTCTTATACCTATTTGTATAAGAGCGTGCATATATACACATTAAATCTGAAGTTTAATGGGTGTTGTTGCTACCTTTATTTTTCTAAATCAAATACTAGATTAATTCTAAAATTTTCTACGCTTTGAATTCAATTATGAAAAATGCTAGTGCAACCATGTTATGAATTGTATGCCATGAAATCGTAAGAATAAAATCTTGAATGATTACATTAAAAACATGGTATAAGGTATATGAGCTCTCTAAATCCTGCAGACCTTAGACTTATCACCCTTTAGAATCATATTTGTTTTTTTTCTAGCATAAGAATTTTTGGGATGAACGAATGCTTGGTTTTAATTCTAAAAATTTGCATATACCATAATCCTGAAAAATGCTAGGATGCTTCTAAGATTATTTTGAATAACCATCCACTGCCTTTTTGCACCTTGCTACTTGTTTACATGTAGTAAACTTATATGCACATGGTCCAATTTATGTTAATATGCATGCCTTAAAGGAAGAGAAATATCCTAGAATTACTCTGAATAGTAGAATTATTTGTTATGGTCATTATTAAATCCATGTAGGATATTTTGCTACCATTGAAGTGTAGTGAATTTAGGATATATATTTCCTGATTACTCTCTAGACTGAGTATATGGCCTAGAGAAACAACAAATGCATTATGGGACTCACTGTATGAGAAAAATCCCAAATTATGATTATAGAATATCATATTGCATTGCACCGAAAGTTGAATTTTCAAGCTTATATGTCTATAGATTGGTGTATAGTGTTGCTCTATAAACAGTAGGCTCCAAGCTTTGTATTGAATGTCTACAAGACAAGATGGCAATAAGATTTTATCAATGTATATTCTTGAAGAAGTGTCTCTTGTGTATAGAATATCAAAGAGCAATATAATACATAAAGTATTTGAATTTACCATCAGAAATTACTCAAATAGAAATTGAGTTGGAATATTTAGACAGCTATATAAACCAGGCTATTATCAGTTGCACTAACTATGAATATGTAGCTTGCATATGTTACACCCCTTGAAGGCTTCTGACTGTATATCATAACTATTGAATAAAGCATGAAGCTACCGCTTGTCATGTATAGAAGTTAAGACATGCGAGAATAGATACTATTTAGCATATTTAAAGGTTTTCTTGAAGAATAACTTAAATCATGTGCTTATAGATTTGTTGTCTTTGAAATTCATATCCTGAAGTATTGATAGTAGTGGTAACGATGCTTTAAGTTTTAGTTCTCGTTGAATTAAGTGGATTATGTAAACTCATAGAAGAGTTAATGGTTACTTTATTAGCTTGAAGTCTACTATGAAGCATTTATATTTTTAGTTGCAATTCTTACTTGTAGTAATATGTGTTAATCTTGCATGGAATGAATTATAGATTTATATGCTTCACAATTACCTATTTTCGCCTATCTAAAAAAATTAATCCACAAAGAAGCCTCAGTTAACCATGAAGGTTATCGTTCTTTGTGCGCTACTACCATGTAGGTAGAAGGGAAATTGAATTTCCTAGAAGCGCGTGAACAATTGGACTATACTGGCAAATAAAGTGATCTTAGAAGGATCAATTTAGCCAAAAAATAGTATAATCCATAAACCAAGTATTTAATACTACAGCCCAAAAACTAGAAGTTTATGTCCTACTCTAAATCTATTGTTGTACACTGAATAGTATACTAGATATGTGAATTTCATGCTAGAACTATTGAATACTAGAAGTATGATTGAATTATATGGAACATTTGAAATGATTATTCATAGATGCATGAAGCTTATTATTACTTCTTGAAGTAATTATGGCATGAAAATGGGAGAAATTTTGGGTAAAGGCATAAGAAAATATGGGTAATATATATTTAATAGGCATGGCCTTCCTAAATATATCTTTATTAAGTGCATGTATTATGACTTTAAGTCCTAGCCGTGTCCCTTCCGGCCGAGTTAACTCTCTACATTGCACTAATTGCAAGTAAGCTTGTACCTTTGTATTTTGTTGTTAGCTACTATGTTGGATTGAATATCAACATTCCATATTACACATGAATGTGTATCACTATGTTGTGCACTCTCGTCAAGCTGCAACAATCTCCACTCCTGCATGAATATTAGCATAGAAGCTATATTCGTAGCTTCTAGCTACTACCTTTTCCCCTCATAATTAAATTGGCTAGTTAGCACCTACGATGCGCGGATACTCAAGGGGGGTCTGTATCGTGTATCCGACACATTTTGGATACGGATACGGATCGGATATGCCTCGGATACGTATCCAGGCCGTACTAGCAAATCTGGATACGTACTAGCCTGGATACGAGTATCAGATACGTATGGGTCGATTTGGATACGGCCCATGAAATGAAAATGGCCCAACCTACCTCCCAGCTCCCACTCTCCCACGCGTGACCTACTCCCTTCCCCCACTCGCTCGCAGTAGAACGGTGCCGCATCCCGACTCCCGCACTTCCACTTCAACTAGAGACTTGGTGGCGACGGCGAGTGTTGAACGGCGACCGACGGCCGAGCTGCAAGAGCCGTCGATGAACCGAAGACGCCCTCTCTGAAATCCTAGCCCCCTGCAGCCCTGCGCCATCATCGAATCGACCAGCGGCGGGGCAGCGTACAGTTGGTAAGCTGCATCCTTGCACCCCTACTCCAACCATCCTTGTAGTTTTGTTCATCATGTGATGTACTGATGTGCTTCGATCTGAAATTGTGTTCATCTTTATTTGTTAGACATTAGTAGTTTAGTACGAGTAGATGGCGCCGCATGATGAACGTGCTCCAATTGCAGTTGATGACCAGCAAAAGAAGAAGAATCAATTGTGGAAACATGTTGTGGTTTTAGAGAAGTCTGTTGCAGGAGGCAATGCTGTATGGCAATGCAAGTACTGTAATCTTGATTACAAGGGAAGTTACTCTAGGATAAAAAGCCATTTGCTTCGGATAACTGGAGGTGGAATCAAGATTTGCACAGCTGTTACAAAATCCATCCAAGCACAGCTAAAAAGTGAAATTGCAGAAGCTGCAGATGAGATTGATAAATCAAAAGCAAAAGTTATTCCATTGCCGGTTGCAAATATGGATGCATCTAGTTCTGCTGGTTCTGCTTATTCGACGAAGAAGCGACTACGAAGTTCAGCTCTTGAGAAAGCTTTTGACATGGATACTCGCAATCAATTGGATGCACAAAAATTCTTTCATTTCCATTTTGTTATGGAATTAAGTAATTCACAGCCCTAGGCATTTTGTTATATCTTTTTCATGTTTGTACTTTTTAGGTATGTCCATCAACATTGCAAGAAATCCATATTACAGAGAATCCTACAAGTTTGCAGCCAACCATAACCTTGGTGGTTATGTTCCTCCTAGTTATAACAAACTGAGAACTACTTTGTTTAAGCAAGACAGGGTACATGTTGAGAGCTTACTTGACCGAATGAAGAGTGTTTGGGCTGAAAAGGGGGTTACCATATGTTCTAATGGTTGGACTGATGCACAAAGAAGGCACTCATTAACTTTATTGCTGTTTCTGAAACTTCACCAATATTTTTGCGAGCTATTGATGCTTCAGGTGAAGAGAAGACAAAAGAGTATATTGCAGAGAAGCTGATGGTTGTTGTAGAAGAAGTTGGACCAAAAAATATGGTCCAAATCATCACAGATAATGCAGTAAACTGCAAAGGTGTGGGTCTTATTGTTCAGCAAAAGTATGATAACATATTCTGGACTCCTTGTATTGTTCACACCCTCAATCTTGCACTAAAAAATATTTGTGCTGCTAAATTGCCACGTACTGAAGAGCAAGAGATAGTATATGATGAGTTGCATTGGATAACTTTAATAGCTGGGGATGCTAATATGATCAAGAATTATATAATGAACCATGGCATGAGGTTATCAATGTTCAATGAGTTTAGCAAGTTGAAGTTACTAGCTGTAGCTGAAACAAGATTTGCATCCGTTGTTGTTATGTTAAAACGGTTTTTGATGGTCAAGAGAGCACTCCAAAGCATGGTGATTAGTGATGCATGGGATACTTACAGAGATGATAATGTAGGGACAGCACGACATGTGAGAGATAAAATTCTTTGTAGGCAATGGTGGGAGAATGTGGAGTGCATTGTTGATTTCACTGATCCCATTTATGAAATGCTACGTATGGCTGACACTGATAGACCCTGCCTTCATCTAATTTATGAGATGTGGGACACTATGATAGCAAAAGTGAAGAAAGTGATATATACTAAAGAAAAGAAGAATTATAATGAACAATGCACCTTCTTCTCTACTGTTCAAGACATATTGGTTGATCGCTGGTCAAAAAGCAACACACCTCTCATTTGTCTTGCACATTCACTTAATCCAAGGTAAATTTTTTGTAACACTCAGTTCACTCCATTTTTGTATTATAAATGGCTGTTGTCCATTCTTTGTTCATTTGCATTGTGTTGATCATATTTATTTGTAGGTATTATCATGAGAAATGGATTAGTGAAAGTGAAGGACGTCAACCCTAAGGACCTTGATATTTTAGTACAGAGAATGAAATGCTTTAGGAAATTCTTCCCTGTTCTTAAAGATCTCAATCATGTTAAAGATGAGTACTCAAGGTTTGCTACTTGCTCAGAAGAACTCAATGACTTTGACTCCATTTATGACAGATGGGTACTTGACCCATTGAAGTGGTGGGCAAATCATGGACAGTCTATTCCTATGTTGCAAAAATTAGCTCTCAAATTACTCAATCAGCCAGCTTCATCTTCTTCTTGTGAGAGGAATTGGAGCACATACAGCTTCATTCATAGCATACAAAGAAACAAACTAGCTCCTGAACGTGCTGAAGACTTGGTCTTTATACATAACAATTTGAGACTTCTATCAAGAAAGGCGGAAGATTATAGTACAGGGCCAACAAGAATGTGGGATGTGGGAGGAGATGGCTTTGAATCTTTATCTGGTGTCGGAATTCTAGAAGTTGCTGATCTCTCTCTTGATGAACCTGAAATGGAGAGTGTGTCTTTTGAAGGTGGAGACAACAATGATATGGAGGGGAACCCACGTAATGATGAAGACGAGTAGAATCCTAGAAGAGCAAGTGTCTTGGTTAAGTTGCATGTGTTATCTGTTATGTACCGCGCATGTGAACTCAATTATGTTTGTGAAGTGTGAACCTGTGGTCCGTAGATGACTAGATGTTATTTCATATTAAATCATGTTATTATTACTATTATTAAAAAAATCCTAGCCATATCCCCGTGTCACTGTTTTTTGGAGAATAGCGTATCCACGTATCTGATACGTATCGTATCCGATACCCGTATCCATATCCGTGTAACGTAGGTTAGCACGCTAGTTCTCGTTGAACTAAGGAATATTTTGCTTTCGATGTGTTGCATGCATAAGCAATATATTGGTCTATGACCAAGTAGCCTAAGATCAGGGGGAGTTGGTTAATCTAAAATTAGCTAAATGGAGAAGTGATCCAATTGATGGGATGAATAATTGTGGAATTAAGATGGTGGATAACACACTTAGATGATTTAGGATTTTTTTGAAGAAAAGGCATTTGGGGAATTTTGTATTAATGGCAATTAGAAATTTCTAGAAGAAATTCCATGTAATTTTGAATGTTGCGTATTTTATACATGTGAAGTATGTGATCCATTTTTTGAATTATGTATGAGTAATTGGACCAATTTTTTGGCTAAACAATAAAGAAGCTAGACAATGAAATAGTTTTCTAAACTATAATACGTGCAAATCAGGGGGAGAACATCCCTGAGTTTGTAGGAATGCTGAATATTCTTAAGTGCACTTTATGAATTCTAGCTCACTGCATATAATGTATAATAACCCTCGTATTTAAATATGTGCGTGAATATTTCCCATAAGATTTCATCATCATAGCATACATGAATGGGCCTCCACTTGTAGTTGGAGATACATGAATTAATTTGAATTATTTTAAGCCCATAATAGGAGATATTTTTTGAGGTATGCTATTAAAGATCTAATATTGGCATTAGGGGGAGAGAAAGCCTATTTTGGATGTCAAATATTAAATATTCCTTAAAGCTTGAAGCATAAATAGTATCACGCACTAAATCAAACAATAGTTTAACTAATGCTCTTGTGAAGCATAAAGTAGAGCATATGCCAGGTATTTTTGAAAATGAGAGGAGTAACTTGAAGTTATAAACCAGAAGTTATGTTTACTAGTAGTAAACTAAATGTTGTATACTATCAAGCTAAAATCTACGGAGACGCTAGTGGATTCTAGTTTAGTGTATACTTGTTGAATAGAAATAAAATAAAAATCCTCCATTCTCATGAAGAGAACACCTCATGAAGAAGGTTAAGCACCTCATGAACAAGATCATCATGAAGATTAAATCCAACACACTAAGCGCGTGTATCATAGTGTTGGGTACGTAGAATAATAAATTATCTCTTGTTTGGAAAATGACAAAGAGATAGAATAATCTCACATTGTGAGAATATTAGGAGAAAATAATAATTGTCGACAATGCTACCTCCACAATTGCAAATATTTCTCTTACAAGAACCTAGATCCAGAAAACAAAGTCCATGGCAAAGTCGTTTGTAGCGATTATATCGGGTCAATGAAGAAAGCAATTGAGGTTGAATCTCCTACTAAGAAGAAATAAATGTTCTGCTATGTCTCTGGCAAATGAAATGAATAAATATGCAGTTAGTAAGTGGATTATGAAAATCCATATAGTTTGTGAAGAAAAGAAATCGCAACATAAGGAAATTAAATCTCATACTAAGTATTAAGAGGTCTAAGTAGAATATATTCATGTATGAATATTGAAGTCTCAAGAAGAGCATGTCCTAGAAGGAAAAGCGTCATCGAACGACTTTGTAGTGAATAGCGTTGTCTTATTGTGTATATTATATAATAATCTCTCATGTAGTAGATAATATTTCTCATAGAAGAGAATTGTTATTCAATAAGAATAAGAACATTCTTGAAGGAATTAATCCATGAAGGATTTACCAGTCTACTCTTGAATAAACACCATTGATCCCTAAAGTGAATATGGACCCGAGAGAAAGCAATGAAGAATCATAATAAACACAATGAAGGTGTCATACAAATACTCAGAAAGTGTATATTGTAAAGCTAGCAGTGAAGTGTTTATATCCTCTAAATACCATAGAAGGTATAGGAATAATGGTGACTCTGGCAATTGAATTATCACCTAAATGCCAAATGCAAGACTGGATTTATTATTTAGTGGTACAATCAAAATCTCAAAGATTTGTAGAACATATAATTTGAAAATTCACTAAGAAAGAATTATAAGTATTTAAACTCTAGTATAAGTTTGATACACTATGTAGAAGATATTGAATATTATAAATTATTTACCCCATAATCATCTGAAAGGATTTATTACCCTAAAAGGTAAATTTTATTTATTTTGCACAACTAATAAGTGGTCATTATGCATGAAGCATATTGCTCGTATTTATACTCATATTATAATTCATAGAAGAATTGAGAGCCATCTTTTGAAAGATATAGTATTATAGTACTGCATACCATTAGTTAATCACACAATTATAAAAAGTGAGATTTAAACAATGAAGTTCAAACTATGGCTTTATGAGGGGGAGCATATTTGATTAAATCTACCTTGAAGGTAAACCACTAAAATTTCAAATATCAAATAGATCATATTTGCCAAAACATTGAAGTTTATGCATAGATCATGAAGATCAATATATGTTCATGAAGAATAGAATAAACTGAAGAATACATGACCAAGAAGGTTAAATATTGTACTCTTTTTCCCTATGTGAGTTTTTACTTAAAGGTTTCTTGCAAGATTTTAATGCGACAACATGTGCATTGCAATTAATGAATGCGATGTTGTTTACACCAAAATTTGGAAGAAGAGTTACAAGGGTTCGGAAGCTCCTAAAAATCATGGCATCATCAAGGAATCAGCTGCGTGGAGATCGGAACTAGTCAATTCGGATACACTAGAGTCAGCTTTCTTCAGATAGCGCTAGCAGATGACGACAGAGGCTGCGATCGGCGCTGGGATGAGACATACTGGACTCTACAAAAAGGGAAAGATTAGAGTCCAAGTTATCTTAAATTAGGAATATTTTCATGATACCAAAGGTTGTATTGAGTCATACCCGAGTAAGGTTTATGTTTAGACTCCGGGTATAAATACCAAACCCCAGCTATTGTAAAGAGATCAACCAATCAAATACAAAGTCAATTACTTTTAGTTAATGAAAACCGTTCCATGGCCTGTCATCACGGCCTGTGGGATTCTGCCTCTCACCCCACTGTTGGCACCATGGAGTGGGGATTGTTAGTTAGTAGACCCATTCCTGAGAAGGCATGACTTTAATCGTGCGCTATGCCTGAATCGGCTGTTTAGTCGATATCGAATGCTTCCACGAACAGTTTGCATTACGAGATCACTGAAGTAGAGGTAAGTTGAAAGATATGTTAGCCCCATGATCTTGTTATTATATTATGGCCTGCATGATTCTACCTCATGCCCCACTGATATTAGTAATGAGTTAGGGCCGTCAAGTCTATCGTTGTTTCTACGGCCTACATGATTCTGCCTCATGCCCCACTGGTCATGGCGATAGATGAGATCTAACATGTTCATTAGATTTATCTTTATTAAATGGTTAAGAGGTGTTGAATTGTTTCTTTAAATAAAAGGAGTTTGGTTACTTGTAATCATTGGCTCAGTATAAACCAATCATCATTGATATCTTATTGCCATTGATTAATATTTGCTTAAATAACATCTATCATGAATGATAACCAATCCTTCTTATACAACCCCATGAGCTTCAATCGATTCATTCTTGTGAATATGCTGGAATCGGCTATTTAGTCGATTTCCTATCATAACGGCTCTCAAAGCCGCACATTCGGGACTGTCTGGCAACACCGGCATGTTCTGCCCTTAATTACTGATAAGCTTTCTCTCCTTGTCAATTGCAGGGTCAAATTGACTGGCACGTCTCGGGAGGATTGCGCAGGATTGACCACTCTTGCGCTGAAGCCAGGCGGATCTGCTCCATCGAGCGGACCCTTTCGGCTTGCTGTGTGTGGCCTCGGCATGGAGGCGAAAATTCTATGTCGACACACATTTCTGGCAAGCCCGGTGGGACACCACAATCGTCATGGCGGCTCACAACAACGACGACATCCTTATGGTACACTATGAAGACCTACCTGATGAGGATAAGGATACCATTGGCAAGGCTACAGAAGAAGTGTTTGTTGTCCTACACCAAAACACGTGACAGCACAATTATTCAGAAATTTCCACTACCAAGAGTTCTACTACATGGGCAGACATATACAGTTGAAGCTGAAGACAGGTGTTTCTTTACAGAAGCCATAGACAAATCTATTCATGATGCCATATCAAGCCGCAATGAAGCTTTCGTTGACGCATTTCCCAACGCCATAAAAGAGGCAATTTATGGGATTCTAGTTGGTCAAGTTGGATCAACTTGTTACAACATTCTAGATCCATTGACTCAAGGGACTAATCAAGTTGGTACCAGCCATCAAGAAGCAGTACCAGCTGGTAATGGTGATGTCTAGACACTTCAAGGTTCATCTGAACAAACTCCAGGCACTGCTACGAATCAAGTACAGTACAATCCTAGACCGTCAATACAACATGTACAACAGCCGATGGGGCAAAGTCAAAACCAGATGATCAATTTTGGCACATCAGGCCACATACCATCGTCGGCTCAAAAAATAGCACCATCAATTCAAAAGATCCATAGAGATGTAGATCCTTATGTCTATAATAAGAGACTTCAAGCAGCAAGCCAGCAAAGGAACCAACAGATTGAGATTCCATAAGACTATCACTATGGCACGGATTATAACACCCTTCACATGATGCCAAATCCAGGATATCAAGGCACGCGAGATTTCAATCCACAGATGGGTCAGCAAGTACCAAGAAATCCAAATCTGCAAGCTGATGAGTTGCTGCTGAAGGTGATCGAGATGATGAAGAATCAATTCGATTTGAAGCCGAAGGGGCTGACCTTTTCATACAAATGTCCATATCTAGAATGGTATGATTTGGTCGCTCTTCCTACAAATTATAGGCTCTCAGAGTTTGCCAAGTTCACTGGTCAAGATGGTACAAGCACAATAGAACATGTCAGTCGGTATCTTACACAATTGGATGAAGCATCAGTTGAGGATGCCCATTAGGTTCGTTTCTTCTCCTTATCCCTGTCAGGGCCAGCCTTCACTTGGTTCACGTCACTACCAGTCAACTCCATTACCAATTGGGCTGACCTAAAGAAGAAGTTTCATACATATTTTTACACTAGGACTAGAGAAAAGAAGATCACCGATCTGACGACCATGAGATAGAGGACTAATGAATCGGGCACTGAGTTTCTTCAGAGATTCCGAGAGACTAGGAATTTGTGCTTCTCATTGAGTTTGGCCGATGATCAGCTAGCTGCTCTAGCTATCCAAGGAATGCTACCAATGTGGAAGGAAAAGCTGCTAGGACAAGAATTTGACAACTTGGGTCAATTGGCTCAATGAGTAGCAGCGCTCAACAGCCAATTCCAGAGTATGCGCAGAGACACCCGATTCTAGAAGAGTACCACAGTAGCCAAAGCTTATGATTCATACTCAGCAGATGACGACTATGAAGATGAAGAGGAGGAGGTTGCTGCAGCTGATTGGAATTGGGGCAACAAGATAATAATGGTGCCAAATCCTTGGGGAAGAAGAGTCGAGGAGAGCTATGACTTTGATGTCACGAAATCGGACAAGCCCTTTGACTTTTTACTTGAGAAGGGCCAGATCAAATTGTCGGACAATCATGTTATGTTGCCCCCTGAACAGTTGAAGAATAAGAAGTTCTGCAAGTTCTATATTGCTACTTCTCATTCCACTAATGAGTGCAGAATTTTCCGACAGCATATACAGATGGCTATTCAGCAAGGGAGGCTCAAGTTCGATACGCCTCGAAAGATGAAAGTTGATGATAATCCTTTCCCAGGAGATCAAAATATGGTTGACGTTGGGATATTCAAAGGAAAAACTAAGGTCCTAACATCGGCCAATTCAAAAAAAGATGGAATAGTCGATCCCAAGATGCAAATATCGGTTGATGAATATAGAGAGGTTAAAAAACATCGTGATCAGCAGAAGAGCCGATACGAGCAGGAGGGAACATCAAAGGATGGAGCAATGAGGCCACGAGTCACATCTCGGATTCTATTGAATAAGTGGCAGCGGCAGAAGGAAAAAGATCATCAGCAATGGTTAAAGGATCAAGAATACCAGCATCAACTAGAAGAAGAAAGGTATGAAAGAAAGCAAGCTGAATCGCACTGGAATTGTCCTTTCTTCAGATACTGTTGGAACGAAGGTTTGAAATTGCCTACCAGACATAACTGTCCAGAATGCAACAATCAATATTGGGAGTTTAGGCAATCTCAAGTCAACCGCCGGTCTATCCATGCCTAGGATGCATATCATCATGACATGCATCGGCACTTAAAAAATAAAAGTATTCATGATCGGCTGGGAAAAAGAGTTGTTGACCAGGACTGGGCTGATCATGGAGAAGGAAACAACCAGAGGGAACATGTTTGGCAGGAAGGCCAACGGTGCCCCGGAGGTTTAACAAAGAGCCAGAAGAGAAGAGTGCAACGCCTAAGGAATAAGGAGATGGAACAGACTCAGGCATCCAGTAAAACTCAAGTATGGCATGCCAAGCAAATAGTCGATAGAAAGCAACCATCGGCTAACATTCGAATGGTTTTTCTATCGCCGTTAGAGTTCAGAGTCAATGGTGAAAGCCCACAGCCGATCCAAGCAGTCGGCTTTGAAGTTTGTTTTAATGAATAATCCAATAGATGGTACAGATGGTAAACTAGGACACGGCTTCACGTCGGCTGATGAATTGGAAGAAGTGGATATTGGCGTTGGAGATAGACCTAGGCCAACATATGTAAGTGCTAAATTGGATCCAGAGTATAAGTAGGAATTAATTAATTTATTGAAAGAGTTTAAAGAATGCTTTGCTTGGGAATACTACGAAATGCCTGGTTTAGACCGGTCAATTGTTGAGCATCGGTTGCCAATCAAACCTGGATATCGACCATTCAAGCAAACTCCAAGGAGGTTCAATCCGAACGTGATTAATGATATTAAAAAAAGACTGAAAGGCTACTGGAGGCGAAGTTCTTCTGACCATGCTGATATGCAGAGTGGATATCGAATGTTGTCCCTGTATACAAGAAGAATAGAAAATTAAGAGTTTGCATTAATTTTAGGGATCTAAACAAAGCCACACACATGGATGGTTATCCAATGCCGATAGCTGATATGTTAGTAGATGCAGTAGCTGGGCACAAGGTTATTAGCTTCATGGATGGCAATGCAGGGTACAACCAAATTTTCATGGATAAAGAGGACATTGTGAAGACCGCTTTTAGGTGCCCCGGCGCAATCGGCTTATTCGAATGGGTTGTGATGACCTTCGGTTTGAAGAATGCTGGTGCCACTTATCAAAGGGCAATGAATTATATTTTTCATAAGTTGATCGACAGGATTGTTGAAATCTACATTGATGATGTGATGATAAAATCAAAAGGATACAAAGAGCATCTAGCTGATTTATGGGAGACTCTGAAATGCATAAGAACACATGGTCTAAAGATGAATCCTAATAAGTGTGCCTTTGGAGTATCAGCTAGGCAATTCTTGGGTTTTATGGTCCATGAGAGGGGAATTGAGGTCGGTTAGAAGAGCATGAAAGCGATTGATGATGCGGTGCCCCCGACTACTAAGACAGAGTTGTAATCTTTGCTTGGTAAGATTAATTTCATAAGAAGGTTTATTTCAAAATTGTCGGAGAGGGTTCTTCCGTTTTCTCTCTTGTTGAAATTAAAGAACGATCAAGAATTCAGATGGGGTGACATACAACAGAAGGCGTTTGAAGAGATAAAAGAGTATATAAAGCATCTACCCGTGCTATTTCCTCCGCAGTAGGGTAAGCCTTACAAGTTGTACATATCGGCCGATGACAAAACAATTGGATCGGCCCTGATGCAAGAGTTTGAAGGAAAGGAGCGAGTGGTTTTCTATCTAAGCAGGAGACTTCTTGATCCAGAAACAAGATATTTTCCCACCAAAAGGTTATGCTTGTGCTTATATTTTTCTTGCACCAAGTTGAGGCATTACTTATTGTCGGCCGAATGTACGGTTGTTTCCAAGGCTGACGTGATCAAGCACATGTTGTCGATGCCAATACTGAATGGGAGAATGGGAAAATGGATTCTCGTGTTATTAGAGTTTGACTTGAGGTACGAATCGGCTAAAGCAGTCAAAGGGTAGGTAATAGCCGATTTTGTCACCCAGCATCGTAAACCAAGCATGAATTATGTAGAGCTGGTACCTTGGACGTTATTCTTTGATGGATCATCTTGCAAGCAAGGTGGTGGCATTGGTATTGTTATTATTTCGCCTCGGGGGACAAATTTTGAGTTTGCCTTTCCAACCGAGCCAATGGTTACCAACAATCAAGCAGAATATGAGGCTGTTTTGAGAGGGATTCAACTTCTTCATGAGGTAAAGGCCGAAGCAATTGAAATATTTGGAGACTCACTATTAATTGTTAATCAGTTGATCGGCCTATATGAGTGCAAAGAAGACACTTTGAGGAGATATTATGACAAGTGTCAGAGGTTGCTCAAAGAGTTTTCTCATGTCTCATTTCAGCACATTCCGAGGGCACAAAATCAAGAAGCTAACCGTTTGGCTCAAAGTGCATCAGGTTATCGAGTAATTCAAGAAATCTTGAGCAATGAAACCTTGGATAATGACCGGAGAGTTGAGATAGTCGACTACCTTAGAGATCCATCACGAAAAGTTACCAGAAAGCTAAGGTATAAATCAACTAAATACGTTTTGCTGGATGATCAGCTGTATTACAAAACGGTCGACGGGGCCTTACTCAAATGCCTGAATCAAGAAGAGGCTAAGGTGTTGATGGACGAAGTGCATGAAGGGATATGTGGAGCTCATCAATCGGCTTATAAGATGAAATGGATTATCCGCAGAACTGGATATTTCTGGCCAACAATATTAGAAGATTGTTTTGAATATTACAAGGGATGCTAAGACTGTCAACGTTTTGGTAATATCCAGAAGTCGTCTGCATCGGCCATGAACCTAATAATCAAGCCATGGCCATTTCGGGGTTGGGGAATTGATTTAATTGGCCAGGTCTTTCCACCCTCAAGCAAAGGACATAAGTTCATATTGGTAGCAACAGACTACTTCACCAAGTGGGTTGAAGCAGTCCCCTTGAAAACGGTAACTTCAAAAAACATGGTTGATTTTGTCAAGGAGATATTGTGTATCGTTGGGATTCCTCAAACCATCACTACCGATTAAGGGACCATGTTCACATCAGAGGAATTCAGAGATTTTGCTGCCAGTATGGGGATCAAGCTGCTAAATTTGTCTCCTTACTATGCTCAGGCTAATGGTCAGGCAGAGGCGTCCAATCAGATTATGATTAAGCTGATCAAGAAGAAAATTGAGGAACAGCTCACGAAGTGACATTCAATGCTTAATGAGGCACTATGGACAAACAGGATGGCCTGTCAGGAATCGGCGCCGGAAGCCGGGATCCATGACGAGACGACACTAGCACTTGCAGACCAGGGTGGCACGGACGAGCTGCGCCGGATTGTCCGACAGAAGGCGGAGCAGGATCTCTTCCATGAGCTCATTCATCAGTGCCGGCGGCTGGGTTTGTGGCAGTGGCGCGGCCATGCTGCTTGATGCTGACCGCGGGTCAGATCGGTGGAAAGGCGAGGGTTTAGTCAACCGGGTTCCATCAGTGCTAATGTGCTATTTTATAGAAAGGGACGAGATGATGGGAATATGAGTCTGACAGATCTCCGGCTATAGCTGTTTGAGAAGGATTTAGCTGAGATTTTTCATATACAAGTTAGCCATTAGCTGCCGCTATAGCCTACTATAGCCCGTTTTGGGACATAGATAGCTAAATGGCTTAGCCAGCTATTTAAAACATTGGTTTACATACAAAAGAAAACATAAATATATTCGAAAATATAAACGTACTTGAACTTAGAACTGAGATGACATGGCTCGATCGGCATATATATGTTTCACGAGCTAACCAACGCAATTTGCTGATTACATTGCTTGATTACTCTCCGAACGCAAAGGCAGTGGCATCAAAGGTGTCCGAGAGGCCGGTACCGGTCTTGAAGGTCACCTTCTCCGGGGTGGCCTCGGGAACATACACCTCGACGACGCTGAGCCAGAGCATCAGCTCCTTGGTCTTCACGCCGGTGATCTTCCTCAGCTTGCCCTTCTCGGTGATCGCCGTCACCTCGGAGGCATATGACACCGTCTGCTTGATCTTCTTGAAGGTGTGCTCTACCTTCTTCTTCCCCTGCACCAGCCACAAGAACCCCGTGTCACGGTCGTACCCAAACTCCTGGATGTCCTCCATTGGAAGCAGGCCCTTGGGGAGGCCGAGCTCCTCCAGCAGCTCAACGAACTTCTTCCTGCACGCGGCGTCCCCGGTGACAACCTCTGCACTGGTGCGGTGGCTCTCAATGGCCTGGGACGCCATGGTTTACAAATGGAGCTGTGAGTAGCGCCAAGAAAAGAGACTGTCGTTGTAAAACTGTAGCTGGTTGCTCTTGAGAGTGATGATGTGTTTGTGTGATGGGAGATGGAGCTACAGCACATATATAGGCAGACAGCCTACAGACCGATGAGAAGCACTGCAAGACAACGTACATGCAGTCATGTTTGACTTGGTTGGCAAAGCACGTTGAACTTAGACGAGGACCATTGTGGTGTGCTTTCAGGTCCGGCGTGCTGAACTACGAACTTGACCGTTTCTCTACGTATCTAGCTACTTGTAAATTAGTTTAAACTCTACACGAGTAGCTAAGTTGGTACCTCATTTTTTACACCGTTCGATTTCTCTCAATAAATTGTTAGTATTTTTTTCCACCATTATAATTTTTTATTTAATTGTTTTTTGAGGTAAATTTTTTATTTAAATTTAGCCCTGTCTCAGTTTAACTGAAAACAGGGTCCACTACTCTAAATTCCCAATCAGTGTACCGGTTCACTATAATATATTTAAATTTCTCCTTTTATAACGACTGTATTTAAAAATCGCCGGTTAACTTAGTGGCATAAGTAAATTTTGCTATTTTTTCTCGATACTTATTTTAGCCGTCCTCTGAACCTATAAGAAAATCGGAAATCAACTAAAACATCAAAGAGCAATATAATGTTACAACATCAACATAGGAGCTCCATTCTCTAAGGAAAAATACTATAACATTAACACTTCCATTCTCAACCGGGACAATACTAAAATTAATACTTATGAGTATTTTTTTGCGAGTAAATACTTAAAGTATTTAACAATACAAAATAATATGTCTATATAGCAATAGAATGTTGGGCATGTTGCACACTTAGAGCATCTCCAAGAGTTCCTAAAACACTGTCCCAATCTAGTACTTTTAGCAAGATTAAAAAAAAACATCTCCAACAACTCTCAACCCCACCTTCAAATCCTTTGGCACTTGGGAAACCCAGCCCCCAGCGCGGAAAAATACGCACAGTGCCGTGTCCGCGTATCCTCCTCGTGCGGTCTCTTCCATATCCTCCTTGTGCGAGGTTTCCTGGGCGATCTCTTCCATATACCAGACTACGTCTTGGAAGCTGATCTTCGCTGACGCATCCAGCCAGCCACAGCTGGCTGCTGGCCGTCCTGGGTTGGCCATGCCTAGCTGTGGTTGGCCGAGGCTGTCGTGCCCTGGCCGACTACTGGCTGCTGGGCGGGTGTGGCCTAGCCAGGGTCCGGCTGTGGCTTGCCCAAGGCCGGCTGTTGTTGGCTGATGGATGGCCATGGCCTAGCCAGGGTCGATTGTGGTCTAGGAAGGATTTTTCAGAGGGAAGACTAGCTTCGGCAGCAGGCGTCATTAGGGCGAAAGCGGAATGAGGAGGTAGGCAAGAAGCGGGTGGCAGTGGAAGGTGCATGGCTGTAGATGATGAACCCGAGCATGGGGGCGTGTAGTGGAACTGGTGAAATCGGAGCCGGAAGCCATGATCAATGACAAGGCGGCACCAGCGCTTACATACAAGGGCGGCACAGACGAGGCGCAGGCACGCGGGTTTGTCCATCGGGAGGCGGAGGAGGATCTTTTCCACGTCCATCAGTTCCGGCGGCCAGCGTGGTCTGCGTGGTGACGGTGGCGCGGCCATGCTGCTTGATGGGCGAGCGTTTGGTCAGGGGTTCCGTGGGTGAGGGGTTATTAACTTATTATATGGTCCGTCCGATTCAACCAGGTCGTATACTCGTCCAACACGGAGATTCTATATACGATGGGAACACGATGAATTGTATACGGAATCAAAAAATTGCGAAATACTCCACAGTACAGTACAAACTCACACACACGATACATCATACATGTTTGGTTACAAAACAAGAGATAAATACACACGGCCGTGCAGCACCAGCAACGTATAGTAGTACTTTCAACTTGAACTAGATTACTGTCCGAGCGCAAAGGCGGCAGCATCAAAGGTGTCAGAGAGGCCGGTGCCGGTTTTGAAGGTGACCTTGTCCGGCGAGGCCTCGGGAACATAGACCTCGACGACGCTGAGCCAGAGCATCAGCTCCTTGGTCTTCACGCCCATGATCTTCATTAGCTTGCCCTTCTCGACGAACGCCGTCACCTCGGAGGCATAGGACACCGTCTGCTTGATCTTCTTGAATGTGTGCTCGACCTTCTTCTTCCCCTGCACCAGCCACATGAACCCTGTCTCGCGGTTGTACCCGAACTCCTGGATGTCCTCCATTGGAAGCAGGCCCTTGGGGAGGCCAAGCTCCTCCAGCAGCTCAATGGACTTCTTTCTGCACGCGGCGTCTCCGGTGATGACATGTGTACCAGCGCGGTGGCTCTGGATGGCCTGGGACGCCATGGTTTATAAATTGAGCTGTGAGTAGGGCCAAGAAAGAGACTATAGTCTATATGTAGCCGTAAACTGTATATAGCTAGCTAGCTGCTCTCGAGAGTGATGAAATGTTTGTGTGATTAGGGATGGAGCAACAGCACATATATAGGCAGGCAGGCAGCTTGTAGAGACTACAGACTACAAAGAAGCAGTGCAACGAATGGTGCAGTCTTGTTTGACTTCGTTGGCAAAGGGGCGTTGAACTTGGTGAGGACCATTTTGGCGTGCTTTCCATCCCGTCCGGCGTGATGAGCTACAAAACTGTGACCGTTTCTCTACGATCTAAGCTCCAATGAATTGTACATTATGTAAATTAGTTTAAACTCTATACGATTAGCCACATGTTGGTAGTCATTTTTATACACCGATTGATGTCTCCCAATAGATGGTTAGTATTTTTTTAACCATTGTAAAATCTCTCTTATTTAAATTTAGCACAGTAGGTCCATATTAATCCTTCGGTTGCCACATTTTTGTCATGTGGCCTTCTGCCGGTTTAACTGGTAAAAGATACTGAAAACAAGGTCTAAACCACTACAGTGAATTCCAAATCAGTGTTACCCACCAGTTAAATGCGATACCACTTAGCATGGCTTCACTTCACTAGTGAAGCTATTTTTCTTCTCTAGCTCCACGAACAGCTCCCCAGGTTGAGCTAGGGCTATTTAATGAACTGTTTGAGAAAATAGCACCTTATTATAGTAGTTGCAAATGCTAAAATGTCTACAATACCCTTACTCCTCTTCACTCCTCACTATTTTCCTTACTTTTTTTCTTCTTTCTTCTTTCTCTCGACACCTCCCTCGTCTAGTTTCTTCCAGTATCTTAAACGACCTCGCTCGTCCCTCCCAGTGGCCCATGCGCCCAATTTCGGCAGCTCACGTGCCTCTCCCTAGCGGCCACGCGCACTCCCAGACGACCCACGTGCCCATTGCAGCGGCCACGTACCCTGGCGCTTCCATATGGTTGTGCCCCATTCGTGCCACGGTGGCCGCCGCGCGCCTTGCCTTGACGGCCGACGGGGAGTTGTGCCCATGCCCTTCCTCACGTACGGTGGGGGAAATCTGACATCAATACTTAATGGGGCCCATAGGCGTGGGTTGGAGCCAGGTGAAGCCACTATTTTTGGCTCATCTCAGCCCAAAATTCTATAAGGGTAGGATTTGAGGGATTCTTTGGGTGGAGTTGTTCCATTTTACCTCGTTTGGTACAAAATGTCTGAAAAAGCACCAGGAGCCAGTGGTGGCGCTATGCCAAATGGGGTATATATTTAAACTTTGCCTCTTATGATTGCCTCTTATGATAGCATAAGTATATATTGCTATTTTTTCTAGACATTGAATTTAGTCGTTCTCTGACTCCTTCCCCTCTTCCCTTTGTAGTATAAAAAAATCAAAAATCAACTCACGACTGTGAAGCCGGCGAAATCTCAGGCAACATTGATGCCCAGGGAGGCCAAAGTTTTGAATTCAAACTCAACGGGCTCTTCCCTGGATTTTCGTTCGGCCCAATCTAGAGCCCAATAAGTATAGCTCCAACCTGCTTGAATTGTCTAGGTCCATGCCATTATAAGAGAGATTGCACGCAACCGGTCCGCTGCAATCATTGCTTCAATTACGGACACGTATCCTCCGTTTGCCTTTCTAAGCAGCGTAATCAGCGGCGTTATCGGCCGGTTTCCCGTTAGGAAGACGAAGGGGCGCGTAAGGAGCATATATACACTGTTGAACCCCAAAATCTCGACTCGTCCCCCCACAGTCCACCGCCACGCCACTCCGTGCAGAAAACCCCAGCGCTCCCATGGCCAACTGGGTGGTTGATCCGCTTCCGCACGTGCCCGCTGGCTTCACGCTTGAGGATCCGGTGCTCTGTCCACCGCTTCGCCATGAAGTGTGCGTGACCAGGTGCTACACCCTCTACAATGAAGACCTGTCGATCATCAATCTTCAACCACCGGTCCACAAGGAGGATTTCGAGCATCTCAAGACTACACTTCGTACCTTCTTCCACGATGTCCATCAGGTTCGCACTATTGAAATCCAGCCATGTGCTTTAGGAGATGCTTATGTCAGATTTAGTAGTTCACTTGAGAGGGAGAGGTTCCTTGGTCTCATGTTCAGATTTGGAAACTATGCCATGTCAATCATCAAACACGTTGAAGCTAAAAATGCACGCTCCTTGATTTGGATTGTGTTGCCTGGGAGTTACTAGTTGGTTTTCCTGAGGACCTTGAGAATGCAGTTGTTATTGCTAAGGCAGTTTCAGGTTTTGGCATTTTAGTGCATTGGCATGATACAAAGAACCTTGCTAGGGTTGTAGCTAAAGTCTATCTTAATGATGATGCTAAGATCCCTGACTCTATAAAAGTGGACATCGGCCTCCCTCAGAAAGGAAGATCTTTGGATAGTTCCATGTTTTGTTCTAAAGGAGAATGTGATTGAACTTCAGGATGAAGAGGCTTTTGTTACAGTGGGGCCTCTGCACCCCCAACCCCCATAGCGCCCCCCCCCCAAAAAAAAGTTCAAGGAGACTGTTGCAGATGTTGGTGAACCAGTGCCCCTTGCCATGATCCCATCTCCTGACAAGAATGTTGCTCCTCATCTCCCAAGAGAGATCCATGAAGGCATTGGTCAAGGCTTCCTCCAGATTCAGTCTGAGACTGTTTCGCTGCACTCTTGGAGAATGATGATTTAGATGAATAATCTCTCTACTGTGGCTATCAGTGCACTAGCTAGTCCTAGGGATGCTGCATAGTACTTTTGTTAGTTGCTCTAGCTCCCCAGTCCAGTTTGTGTACTGGCTAAATAAGAAACTATATCGCTATACTTGGTGTCTCACAGCACCTCTTGGAGCTCTTATTCAGACTATGTTTCTATGTTATGTTCTGTTAATGGTGATGCTAGTCATGTTTCTGTTTACTATCATTGTTTAGATGTTGATCTCAATGTTCAGAATGCTAGCTGCCTAAATGTTTGCATTTCTCATCTGAATCCTAATTGTCCCCACTTATTTGACACTTTGCTGCTCAAACATATGAAAATTCCTCTGCATGGTTTTAATGGACGATAATAATAATAATAATAGATTTAGTAAGATTCTTTTTTGAACATTAGGAGAATCAATTGTCAAGAGAAATGGGATGCAATGAGAGACAAATCAATGAAAGTGCTTGCCATGTTCTCTGTTTACAAGAAATCAAAAGAGAGAGCTTAATAGTTTCTACATCAAAAAATTCTGTCATAAAAACTTGGATAAATTTGCCTTTTCCCCCTTTGTTGGTGCTTCAGGCGGTCTCCTCATTGTCTGGAATAGCAATCTCTTTGATGGTAGTGTTGTACAAGCTAACTCTTATGCAGTCACAGTTAGATTGTTTTGCAGGCTTGACAGCAAAACTTTTTTTTGTTACAAACATTTATGGTCCTACCAACTCTTTGAAGAAATAGGGATTTGTTACATGGCTCATGAACCTGGACTATTCTAAATTTGAGGACCGGGTCCTTGGAGGTGATTTTAAACTTATTAGGAACCCAGGAAATGTAAATAAGCCTGGTGGTGACATCACTGAAATGAACATGTTCAATGAGCTCATTTCTGATTTAGATCTTGTTAATATACCATTCAGTGGCAGAAATTATACATGGAGTAATATGCAAACTGATCCTCTTCTGGTGAAATTAGACTAGGTATTCACCTCTTTTACTTGGACACTCTCCTTCCCTGCAACATTTGTACAACCTCTTTCAAGGCCTATATCTGATCATATACCCTATGTGCTTCACATTGGAAGTAGTATTCCCAAATCTAAAATGTTTAGGTTTGAAAATTTTAGGGTTTATCATCCAGGCTTCCTAAAAGCAGTGAATCGTCATTGGAATAGCTCCCCCTTCTTTGCCAATGTAGCTAAAAATCTGTCAGCAAGGTTAAAACAGGTTAGAGCAGGCCTTAATACTTGGAGTAAGAAACTGTCAAATTTGAGTAAACACGTCTATAATTACTATTGGGTCTTGCTTCTATTGGATGGCCTAGATGATCAAAGGTCCCTATCTAGACTTGAATCTGCCTTCAGAATCTTAGTCAAAACCAAACTAACCACTCTGTTGGAGTCAAAAAGAGCTTGCTGGAAGCAAAGAAATAGTGTGAGATGGGTCCAACTTGGGGATGAGAATACTCATTTCTTTCACACTATGGCAACAATATCTCACAAAAGAAATTTCATTGTCTCCCTCTCTAATATAGATGGCACTATTGTAACAGATCATGTGCAGAAAGCCAATCTTTTGTGCATAGCTTTCAAACACAAATTAGGTGTTTCTAAGTTTACTGGTATGGTTTATAATCTTAGTAATATACTTTCAGAACATAATCTGGAAGGTTTGGATGCAGACTTCAGTCAAGAAGAGATTGAAGGTGTGATTAGGAACCTGCCAAATAATCATGCCCCAGGTCCTGATGGCTTCAATGGCCTTTTCATTAAAAAATGTTGGAGCACTGTTAAAGAGGACTTTATAAGATTGTTCAAAGATTTTTGCAGTCAAAACATTGACTTGAGAAGAATCCATTCTTCTTTTATAGCTTTGATTCCAAAGAAGGATAACCCTAAAAATGTTGATGATTACAGGCTTATTTCTCTACTAAATTACTCACCCAAGTGCATCACAAAGATCCTTTCAGCAAGATTGCAAACTGTAATTCTCCATCTAGTTCATGCTAACCAATATGGTTTCGTCAGGGGAAGAACCATTCAGGCCTGTTTGGCCTGGTCATTTCAATTTCTACACTTGTGTCACTGATCAAAAAGGAAATAGTCATCCTGAAAATTGATTTTGAGAAAGCCTTTGACAATTTAGAGCATTAGGTCTATATATGTAGCCGTAAACTGTATGTAGCTTGCTGCTCTTGAGAGTGATGAAGTGATTGTGTGATTAGGGATGGAGCAACAGCACATATATAGGCAGGCAGGCAGGTTGTACAGACTACAGAGTATAGAGAAGCAGTGCAACGAATGGTGCAGTCTTGTTTGACTTCATTGGCAAACGAATCGTGCAGTCTTGTTGACTTTGTTTGGCAAAGGGGCATTGAACTTGACGAGGACCATTTTGGCGTGCTTTCAATCCCGTCCGGCGTGCTGAGCTACAAATTAACTTGACCGTTTCTCTATATATCTAGCTCCAATGACTTGGTACATTATGTAAATTAGTTTAAACTCTATACGAGTAGCCAAAATACCAAAAACAGGGTCGAAACCACTATAGTAAATTCCAAATCAGTGTCGTCTATTGGTCCACTATAAGGTCTTATTTGGCACGGCTCCACTTCATCAGTGAAGCTGGTTTTTTTTGCTTCGGCTCCATGAACGGCTCTTCTGATGGAGTTGAAGCCGTTTTAGTACCCCCATTTGGCAAAACAGCTTCATGTCATGGACCAAACCAATGAAAAGACCTAAATGCCCTTCTTATTCCAATCCAATCCCTATTGTCTTCCCCCGTTTGCCAGAGACGAATGCAAGGAACGACGGGACCACGTCCGCTCCCATAGACAAATGCGAGTCTGCAACTACTCCGGCGACCTCGTTCCCCAGCGGCCGCGCACCATGGACGACCATGCGTGTCGGCAGTCGCGCCCGTGGTGGCTCGCTTGCCCTGGCCGTGCCCCTACAGCCCATGCGGCTTGGCCGTGCCTTGGCGACTCGCTTGCCCGGTGGTGCCCCGACGGCCAGCGCACCCCTCCCCTCAACCGTGCTCCGGCGGCCTACGTGCCCCGGCCGTGTCCTGGCGGCTGCGTGGTCCGGCTATGCCTTGGCGGCCAGCGCGCCCCTCGCCCCAACCGTGCCCTGGCGGCCTGCGCGCCTCGGCCGTGCCCTAGCGACTGCACGGCCCGGTTGTGCCCCGGTGGCTCGCTCGCCCCAGCGGCCCTCTCGTCCCTGGCACACTTTCCGGCGGCTCGCCGGTGTAGTTCAAGGGCCATTGCCCTGACCTTTCTGTAAGCATCTAGGCCCCTAGTTGGGTTTCGGTGATTAATGACAATACATGATTACTGTGACTAACGTGTGTTTTGCAGAGGCAATTAAGTTAGGTCACGGTAATGGAGATCGATTGGGCTATCATGATGGTCATGCCCCTATGATGGAAATCATTTCAGTTTTCAAAGGATGGACAACAAGGTTAAGGATGGACTAGTTCTAAGTGTCGATTGAAGTTGGAGTGACACTTAGAGTAGTTTAGGACTTTGTTTTTCCTTTGTCCGTACTATTAAGGGGGGTACGGACGGGTAGCTTGACCTAGGTGAGTCTAGTGGGTTAGGTGTGGTACATACTTGCTAAAACTAGCGCTAGGTAGCTCTAAACTAGTCCTTAGATCCAATGGAGCAAACTTAATTCACATATGATCAAGAGTTGGAAGTGAATGGAGAGTCAAATACTGACCGGATGCTGGCTTTGGTGTGACCGGACGCTGGCTCAGAGTCCGGTCAGTTCATTTGATCAAGGTGAAGTCATCTGGAAGTGACCGGACGCTGAGAAGTGAAGTGACCGGACGCTGAAGGCCAACGTCCGGTCGACATCGGTAAGGTTCCAGTGAGGGTAAATTGTGACCGGATGCGTCCGGTCAGTGCTGACCACCAGTGTCCGGTCACACTATAAACACTGGGTTTCAGGGTGAACTGACCGGCGCGTCCGGTCAACATGACCGGAGCGTCTGGTCACCCCGCAGAGGCACATAACGATTCATTTTTCAGCCCATGTTATAAATTCCACCTCCATTCATGTGTGGGGGTACTTTTACTCATTCCAACAGCTGAGAAACATGTTTGAGAGTGCTAAGAAGAGCAAGGTCCTAGTGAGGTGATTGAGATTTGAGAATCCCAAAGAGAGCCCTCATTAGTGAAGCAAGAGTAGCAAAGTGTGCATCCACCCTTCTCATTAGGCTTTTTATGGTCAAATGAGAGTTCGTGCTTGTTACTCTTGGTGATCATGATCACCTAGACGGCTTGGTGGTGATTGGGAGTTTGGTGATCATCCGGCGGAGCTTGTGGGTGACCCAACTCAAGTTGTGAGCGGTTGTGGGTGATTCACCGCGACGGAGTGTCAAAGAATCAACCCGTAGAGAGCACTTGATCCTTGCACGGATCAAGGGGGAGCTACACCCTTGCACGGGTGCTCCAACGAGGACTAGTGGGGAGTGGCGACTCTCCGATACCTCGGCAAAACATCACCGCATTCCTTCTCTCTTTACTTTAAGCATTTACTTTGAGCAATTCATTACTTGTCTTTTACATTCCTAGAATTGCCATGCTAGAGTAGGATTGGAACTTAGGGTGCTAAACTTTTGTGTGTTAGATCAATAGAATCACTTTCTAGGCACAAGGGGTTAATTGGGCTAACCATAGGATTTGATTATTGCAAAGAAATTTGTAATTAGCCCAATTCACCCACCTCTTGGGCATCTTGATCCTTTCAATTGGTATCAGAACCTCGTGCTCACGTATTTAGGCTTAACCACCTAGAGCAAGATGTTTCACGGGGATGGACCTCCCCCTATCTTTGAGGGAGATGATTTTCCTTATTGGAAAATTTGCATGGAGACATATCTAGGAGCTCTAGATGTTGGTATTCTTAGAGCCACCTCACATGGCTTCCCAAAACCTTAGGATGCTACTCACCTACAAGGCGATGAGGTGAACTATGAGAAGTGGAATGCAAAGGCTCAAAACACCATCTTTAGAGGCCTTTGCAAAGATGTGTTCAATCGGGTGAGGAACCACAAAGACGCCCATGCACTATGGTCGGACATTTGTGCGCTCTATGAGGGAACTAAGAGTGAGCGTGAGGAATGCTATCATCTTGTCATGAAAAAGCTCAACTCTTTTGAAATGCTTCCTAAAGAATGTGCTAATGAGATGTATTCACGTTTGAATGTTCTTGTAGAGGAAGTCAATGGGCTAGGACTCACTCAAATGCAACCATCCGATGTTGTAAGAAAGATTTTGAGTGTCCTCCCCATTGATAAATATGGGCATATTGTGACCGTGCTTCATCAAGGTAATCTTTCTACCGCTACACCGACACAAATCTTGGAAAAGATCAATGCTCATGAGATGTACATGCACATCACACCACAAGATGGCTCATCCTCTATCAAGAAGAAAGATAAGGACTTAGCATTCAAAGCTAGCCAAGAGAAGGGTAAAGCAAGACTTGAGTATGAGAGCTCAAGTGATGATGAAGTTGATGATGAAAGTCTTGCTCTCATGGTGAAAAAGACCGCCAACATGCTAAAGAAGCTCAACAAGAGTGGCATCAAGTTTGATGGCAAGAAGAAGAAGTTCTTCACTAGCTCTAGAAGGAAGCCAATCTCCGAGATGGATTGCTTCAATTGTGGAGAACTTGGTCATCTAGCACACCAATGCACTAAGCCCAAGAAAGACAAGTTCAAGAACAAATACAAGGGCAAGAAAGATGACTCAAGCAATGAAGAAGAAGAAGAGAAGAAGAAGAACAAGCCATACAAGAAGAGAGATGGCAAGAAGAAGGACTTCCACAAGAAGAAGAAGAGTGTAAAGGCATACATTATCGGTGATTGGCTCATGGACATTGATTCAACTAGTGCCTCATCCGATGATGATAGTGACAATGAGAAGGTGGCCACAATTGTTATCAACTCTTCATCATCTTCATCGCCACCACCGCCATCATCCTCTACACACCTATGCCTTATGGCCAAGGGTGACCGCAAGGTATCTAACAATGATGATAGTAGTGATGATGAGCATGCTAGTGATGATGATAGCGATAGTGATGATGATGATGAATATGAATCACCTTCTTATGATGATCTTGCTAGATTGCTAAAACAATACACTAAGATCATTATAAAAACTAGAGCTAAAAATAAAAAGCTAGAAGCTAAAAATGATTCTCTTTTAGCCAAATGTGATATAGCGGAAAAGGCTAGTGTTGAGCTTAAAGAAGCAAATGATGCTATATCATCCAAACTCAAGGAGCTCAAATCTTTTAAGAAAGAGCTTAAAGAAAAACATGATAAACTTGAGAGGACACATAATGAGCTCATCACTAGCCACAACAAGCTAAGAGAAGAATATACTACTCTTAAGGTTAATCATGATAATCTTGTTATTGCTCAAGAATTCTTATCCAATGAGCCACATGATGCTACTAACGATGTTGTTAAGATTGATATAGCTACATCATGTGATGACTTGATTATTGAGAGTATTGAGCAAAGTTCTAGTAGCAAGGGCAAGCAAGTGGTTGAAGCCGATGATTATGATGAGTTTGTCAAGCTCAAGAATGACAATGAAAAACTCAAGAAAGATCTTGAAGAACTCAAAACCACCAAGTCTATTGTGCTAAAAACTATTGTTCATGACGATGGTTTGATCCTTGAGAATGAGAAGCTCAAAGACGAGAACAAAAAGCTCAAGGAAGAGAAAAACAATGATGTTCTCAAGGAAGAAAACAAGAAGCTCAAGTTGGAGAAAGAGCATCTTAAGATTGGATTGAGCAAGTTCACTAGAGGCAAGCATCTTCAAAGTGAGCTACTAATAAACACCGTCATGAAGATGGATAGAAGTGGCATTGGGTACTTGGCAAACCAAGAGAAGAAGGCTCAAGCTCAACAACAATATAAGTCCAAGCCAAAGCCAAAGAGATATTTTGAGTGTGGACAAGAAGGCCACTTTGCTCATGAGTGCCAAACTCCACCACCACAACCCTTGCCGAAGCATGCTAGACCTTTTGCTTTCAATGCTCACTACATGCTTAGAAAGGATTCTAGTGGAAAGATGAAAGTCATGTTCTTAGGTCCTCCCAACAAGAATAGGCCTAAGAAAATTTGGGTTGTAAAGTCACTTGTTGAGAAGGTGAAGGACCCTCAACAAGTTTGGGTTCCTAAAGCTTGATCTCTTGTGTGTAGGTGAACTACAAGACCGGTGGAAGTTATTGGGTCATTGATAGTGGTTGCACACAACATATGACTGGTGATCCTCGTATGTTCACCTCACTAGATGAAGAAGTAGATGGACAAGAAAGAATCACATTTGGAGATAACTCAAAGGGCAAGGTCAAAGGATTGGGCAAAGTGGCTATATCAAATGATCATTCCATCTCCAATGTGCTATATGTTGCTTCATTGAGTTTCAACTTGCTATCCATTGGACAATTATGTGATCTTGGCTTCCTATGCTTGTTTACCAAGAAGGAGGTTGTTGTATCCAAGAAGGATGATGATCATGTGATATTCAAAGGATTTAGATACAACAACCTATATCTAGTGGACTTCACCTCCGAAGATGAAAACTTGAAGACATACCTATTCACCAAAACAACACTTGGGTGGCTATGGCATAGAAGACTTGCTCATATTGGGATGAGCTCACTCAAGAAGCTAATGAAGAATGATTTGGTGAGAGGGTTGAATGATGCGAAGTTTGAGAAGGAGGATTTAGATACAACAACCTATATCTAGTGGACTTCACCTCCGAAGATGAAAACTTGAAGACATGCCTATTCACCAAAACAACACTTGGGTGGCTATGGCATAGAAGACTTGCTCATATTGGGATGAGCTCACTCAAGAAGCTAATGAAGAATGATTTGGTGAGAGGGTTGAATGATGCGAAGTTTGAGAAGGACAAGCTTTGTAGTGCATGTCAAGCAGACAAGCAAGTTGCAAATACCCATCCAACAAAAGCTTTTATGTCAACCGCAAGAGTGCTAGAACTCCTTCATATGGATTTATTTGGACCAACAACATACAAGAGTTTGGGAGGAAATCTTTATTGTCTTGTGATTATTGATGACTATTCAAGGTATACATGGGTATTCTTCCTTCATGACAAATCCGAAGTTACATCTTGCTTCAAGAAGTTTGCCAAGAGAGCACAAAATGAATTTGAACTGCAGCTTAAGAAGATAAGAAGTGACAATGGGAAGGAATTTGACAACACAAATATAGAAGCCTATTGTGATGAAGTTGGGATCAAGCATGAGGTCTTCGCAACATATACTCCTCAACAAAATAGTGTAGTTGAGAGGAAGAACCGGACATTGATCACTCTTGCAAGAACAATGCTCGATGAGTACAACACACCTAAAGCTCTATGGGCGAAAGCTATCAACACCGCATGCTATGCATCAAACTGCCTATTCCTTCAATAGTTCCTTGGCAAGACACATTATGAGTTGCTCAATGGGAAAAAGCCGAATATCTTCTTCTTTAGGGTGTTTGGTTGCAAATGCTACATCTATAAGAAGCGCCAACACCTAGGGAAGTTTCAAAGATGTTGTGATATTGGTTTTCTTGTTGGTTACTCATCAAAGTCCAAAGCATATAGAGTATTTAATCATGCCACCGGCTTGGTTGAAGAAACATATGATGTGGAATTTGATGAATCTAACGGCTCCCAAGGAGCACATGAGAATCTTGATGATGTAGGTGATGAACCATTGAGGGAGGCTATGAAGAACATTTCGGTTGGAGACATCAAGCCTAAAGATGATGAAGATGATGTACAAGTGATGGCTTCAATGGCCTTTTCATTAAAAAATGTTGGAGCACTGTTAAAGAGGACTTTATAAGATTGTTCAAAGATTTTTGCAGTCAAAACATTGACTTGAGAAGAATCCATTCTTCTTTTATAGCTTTGATCCCAAAGAAGGATAACCCTAAAAATGTTGATGATTATAGGCTTATTTCTCTACTAAATTACTCACCCAAGTGCATCACAAAGATCCTTTCAGCAAGATTGCAAACTGTAATTCTCCATCTAGTTCATGCTAACCAATATGGTTTCGTCAGGGGAAGAACCATTCAAGCCTGTTTGGCCTTGTCATTTCAATTTCTACACTTGTGTCACTGATCAAAAAGGAAATAGTCATCCTGAAAATTGCTTTTGAGAAAGCCTTTGACAATTTAGAGCATTAGGTCTATATATGTAGTCGTAAACTGTATGTAGCTTGCTGCTCTTGAGAGTGATGAAGTGTTTGTGTGATTAGGGATGGAGCAACAGCACATATATAGGCAGGCAGGCAGGTTGTACAGACTACAGAGTATAGAGAAGCAGTGCAACGAATGGTGTAGTCTTGTTTGACTTCATTGGCAAACGAATCGTGCAGTCTTGTTGACTTTGTTTGGCAAAGGGGCATTGAACTTGACAAGGACCATTTTGGCGTGCTTTTGATCCCGTTCGGCGTGCTGAGCTACAAATTAACTTGACCGTTTCTCTATATATCTAGCTCCAATGACTTGGTACATTATGTAAATTAGTTTAAACTCTATACGAGTAGCCAAAATACCGAAAACAGGGTCGAAACAACTATAGTAAATTCCAAATCAGTGTCGTCTACTGGTCCACTATAAGGTCTTATTTGGCACGGCTCCACTTCACTAGTGAAGCTGGTTTTTTTTGCTTCGGCTCCATGAACGGCTCTTCTGATGGAGTTGAAGCCGTTTTAGTACCCCCATTTGGCAAAATAGCTTCATGTCATGGACCAAACCAATGAAAAGACCTAAATGCCCTTCTTATTCCAATCCAATCCCTATTGTCTTCCCCCGTTTGCCAGAGAAGAATGCAAGGAACGACGGGACCACGTCCGCTCCCATAGACAAATGCGAGTCTGCAACTACTCCGGCGACCTCGTTCCCCAGCGGCCGCGCACCATGGACGACCACGCATGTCGGCAGTCGCGCCCGTGGTGGCTCGCTTGCCCTGGCCGTGCCCCTACAGCCCATGCGGCTTGGCCGTGCCTTGGCGACTCGCTTGCCCGGCGGTGCCCCGATGGCCAGCGCACCCCTCCCCTCAACCGTGCTCCGGCGGCCTATGTGCCCCGGCCGTGTCCTGGCGGCTGCGTGGTCCAGCTATGCCTTGGCGGCCAGCGCGCCCCTCGCCCCAACTGTGCCCTGGCGGCCTGCGCACCTCGGCCGTGCCCTGGCGACTGCACGGCCCGGTTGTGCCCCGGTGGCTCGCTCACCTCAGCGGCCCTCTCGTCCCTGGCACACTTTCCGGTGGCTCGCCGGTGTAGTTCAAGGGCCATTGCCCTGACCTTTCTGTAAGCATCTAGGCCCCTAGTTGGGTTTCGGTGATTGATGACAATACATGATTACTGTAACTAACGTGTGTTTTATAGAGGCAATTAAGTTAGGTCACGGTAATGGAGATCGATTGGGCTATCATGATGGTCATGCCCCTATGATGGAAATCGTTTCAGTTTTCAAAGGATGGACGACAAGGTTAAGGATGGACTAGTTCTAAGTGTCGATTGAAGTTGGAGTGACACTTAGAGTAGTTTAGGACTTTGTTTTTCCTTTGTCCGTACTATTAAGGGGGGTACGGATGGGAAGCTTGACCTAGGTGAGTCTAGTGGGTTAGGTGTGGTGCATACTTGCTAAAACTAGCGCTAGGTAGCTCTAAAATAGTCCTTAGATCCAATGGAGCAAACTTGATTCACATATGATCAAGAGTTGGAAGTGAATGAAGAGTCAAATACTGACCAGATGCTGGCTTTGGTGTGACCGGACGCTGGCTCAGAGTCCGGTCAGTTCATTTGATCAAGGTGAAGTCATCTGGAAGTGACCGGACGCTGAGAAGTGAAGTGACCGGACGCTGAAGGCCAACGTCCGGTCGACATTGGTAAGGTTCCAGTGAGGGTAAATTGTGACCGGATGCGTCCGGTCAGTGCTGACCACCAGTGTCCGGTCACACTATAAACACTGGGTTTCAGGGTGAACTGACCGGCGCGTCCGGTCAACATGACCGGAGCGTCTGGTCACCCCGCAGAGGCACATAACGATTCATTTTTCAGCCCATGTTATAAATACCACCTCCATTCATGTGTGGGGGTACTTTTACTCATTCCAACAGCTGAGAAACATGTTTGAGAGTGCCAAGAAGAGCAAGGTCCTAGTGAGGTGATTGAGATTTGAGAATCCCAAAGAGAGCCCTCATTAGTGAAGCAAGAGTAGCAAAGTGTGCATCGACCCTTCTCATTAGGCTTTTTATGGTCAAATGAGAGTTCGTGCTTGTTACTCTTGGTGATCATGATCACCTAGATGGCTTGGTGGTGATTGGGAGTTTAGTGATCATCCGGCGGAGCTTGTGGGTGACCCAACTCAAGTTGTGAGCGGTTGTGGGTGATTCACCACGACGGAGTGTCAAAGAATCAACCCGTAGAGAGCACTTGATCCTTGCACGGATCAAGGGGGAGCTACACCCTTGCACGGGTGCTCCAACGAGGACTAGTGGGGAGTGGCGACTCTCCGATACCTCGGCAAAATATCACCGCATTCCTTCTCCTCTCTTTACTTTAAGCATTTACTTTGAGCAATTCATTACTTGTCTTTTACATTCCTAGAATTGCCATGCTAGAGTAGGATTGGAACTTAGGGTGCTAAACTTTTGTGTGTTAGATCAATAGAATCACTTTCTAGGCACAAGGGGTTAATTGGGCTAACCATAGGATTTGATTATTGCAAAGAAATTTGTAATTAGCCCAATTCACCCACCTCTTGGGCATCTTGATCCTTTCAATTGGTATCAGAACCTCGTGCTCACGTATTTAGGCTTAACCACCTAGAGCAAGATGTCTCACGGGGATGGACCTCCCCCTATCTTTGAGGGAGATGATTTTCCTTATTGGAAAATTTGCATGGAGACATATCTAGGAGCTCTAGATGTTGGTATTCTTAGAGCCACCTCACATGGCTTCCCAAAACCTTAGGATGCTACTCACCTACAAGGCGATGAGGTGAACTATGAGAAGTGGAATGCAAAGGCTCAAAACACCATCTTTAGAGGCCTTTGCAAAGATGTGTTCAATCGGGTGAGGAACCACAAAGACGCCCATGCACTATGGTCGGACATTTGTGCGCTCTATGAGGGAACTAAGAGTGAGCGTGAGGAACGCTATCATCTTGTCATGAAAAAGCTCAACTCTTTTGAAATGCTTCCTAAAGAATGTGCTAATGAGATGTATTCACGTTTGAATGTTCTTGTAGAGGAAGTCAATGGGCTAGGACTCACTCAAATGCAACCATCCGATGTTGTAAGAAAGATTTTGAGTGTCCTCCCCATTGATAAATATGGGCATATTGTGACCGTGCTTCATCAAGGTAATCTTTCTACCGCTACACCGACACAAATCTTGGAAAAGATCAATGCTCATGAGATGTACATGCACATCACACCACAAGATGGCTCATCCTCTATCAAGAAGAAAGATAAGGACTTAGCATTCAAAGCTAGCCAAGAGAAGGGTAAAGCAAGACTTGAGTATGAGAGCTCAAGTGATGATGAAGTTGATGATGAAAGTCTTGCTCTCATGGTGAAAAAGACCGCCAACATGCTAAAGAAGCTCAACAAGAGTGGCATCAAGTTTGATGGCAAGAAGAAGAAGTTCTTCACTAGCTCTAGAAGGAAGCCAATCTCCGAGATGGATTGCTTCAATTGTGGAGAACTTGGTCATCTAGCACACCAATGCACTAAGCCCAAGAAAGACAAGTTCAAGAACAAATACAAGGGCAAGAAAGATGACTCAAGCAATGAAGAAGAAGAAGAGAAGAAGAAGAACAAGCCATACAAGAAGAGAGATGGCAAGAAGAAGAAGAGTGTAAAGGCATACATTATCGGTGATTGGCTCATGGACATTGATTCAACTAGTGCCTCATCCGATGATGATAGTGACAATGAGAAGGTGGCCATAATTGTTATCAACTCTTCATCATCTTCATCGCCACCACCGCCATCATCCTCTACACACCTATGCCTTATGGCCAAGGGTGACTGCAAGGTATCTAACAATGATGATAGTAGTGATGATGAGCATGCTAGTGATGATGATAGCGATAGTGATGATGATGAATATGAATCACCTTCTTATGATGATCTTGCTAGATTGCTAAAACAATACACTAAGATCATTATAAAAACTAGAGCTAAAAATAAAAAGCTAGAAGCTAAAAATGATTCTCTTTTAGCCAAATGTGATATAGCGGAAAAGGCTAGTGTTGAGCTTAAAGAAGCAAATGATGCTATATCATCCAAACTCAAGGAGCTCAAATCTTTTAAGAAAGAGCTTAAAGAAAAACATGATAAACTTGAGAGGACACATAATGAGCTCATCACTAGCCACAACAAGCTAAGAGAAGAATATACTACTCTTAAGGTTAATCATGATAATCTTGTTATTGCTCAAGAATTCTTCTCCAATGAGCCACATGATGCTACTAACGATGTTGTTAAGATTGATATAGCTACATCATGTGATGACTTGATTATTGAGAGTATTGAGCAAAGTTCTAGTAGCAAGGGCAAGCAAGTGGTTGAAGCCAATGATTATGATGAGTTTGTCAAGCTCAAGAATGACAATGAAAAACTCAAGAAAGATCTTGAAGAACTCAAAACCACCAAGTCTATTGTGCTAAAAACTATTGTTCATGACGATGGTGTGATCCTTGAGAATGAGAAGCTCAAAGATGAGAACAAAAAGCTCAAGGAAGAGAAAAACAATGATGTTCTCAAGGAAGAAAACAAGAAGCTCAAGTTGGAGAAAGAGCATCTTAAGATTGGATTGAGCAAGTTCACTAGAGGCAAGCATCTTCAAAGTGAGCTACTAATAAACACCGTCATGAAGATGGATAGAAGTGGCATTGGGTACTTGGCAAACCAAGAGAAGAAGGCTCAAGCTCAACAACAATATAAGTCCAAGCCAAAGCCAAAGAGATGTTTTGAGTGTGGACAAGAAGGCCACTTTGCTCATGAGTGCCAAACTCCACCACCACAACCCTTGCCGAAGCATGCTAGACCTTTTGCTTTCAATGCTCACTACATGCTTAGAAAGGATTCTAGTGGAAAGATGAAAGTCATGTTCTTAGGTCCTCCCAACAAGAATAGGCCTAAGAAAATTTGGGTTGCAAAGTCACTTGTTGAGAAGGTGAAGGACCCTCAACAAGTTTGGGTTCCTAAAGCTTGATCTCTTGTGTGTAGGTGAACTACAAGACCGGTGGAAGTCATTGGGTCATTGATAGTGGTTGCACACAACATATGACCGGTGATCCTCGTATGTTCACCTCACTAGATGAAGAAGTAGATGGACAAGAAAGAATCACATTTGGAGATAACTCAAAGGGCAAGGTCAAAGGATTGGGCAAAGTGGCTATATCAAATGATCATTCCATCTCCAATGTGCTATATATTGCTTCATTGAGTTTCAACTTGCTATCCATTGGACAATTATGTGATCTTGGCTTCCAATACTTGTTTACCAAGAAGGAGGTTGTTGTATCCAAGAAGGATGATGATCATGTGATATTCAAAGGATTTAGATACAACAACCTATATCTAGTGGACTTCACCTCCGAAGATGAAAACTTGAAGACATGCCTATTCACCAAAACAACACTTGGGTGGCTATGGCATAGAAGACTTGCTCATATTGGGATGAGCTCACTCAAGAAGCTAATGAAGAATGATTTGGTGAGAGGGTTGAATGATGCGAAGTTTGAGAAGGACAAGCTTTGTAGTGCATGTCAAGCAGGCAAGCAAGTTGTAAATACCCATCCAACAAAAGCTTTCATGTCAACCGCAAGAGTGCTAGAACTCCTTCATATGGATTTATTTGGACCAACAACATACAAGAGTTTGGGAGGAAATCTTTATTGTCTTGTGATTATTGATGACTATTCAAGGTATACATGGGTATTCTTCCTTCATGACAAATCCGAAGTTACATCTTGCTTCAAGAAGTTTGCCAAGAGAGCACAAAATGAATTTGAACTGCAGCTTAAGAAGATAAGAAGTGACAATGGGAAGGAATTTGACAAAACAAATATAGAAGCCTATTATGATGAAGTTGGGATCAAGCATGAGGTCTTCGCAACATATACTTCTCAACAAAATAGTATAGTTGAGAGGAAGAACCGGACATTGATCACTCTTGCAAGAACAATGCTTGATGAGTACAACACCCCTGAAGCTCTATGGGCGAAAGCTATCAACACCGCATGCTATGCATCAAACTGCCTATTCCTTCAATAGTTCCTTGGCAAGACACATTATGAGTTGCTCAATGGAAAAAAAGCCGAATATCTCCTTCTTTAGGGTGTTTGGTTGCAAATGCTACATCTATAAGAAGCGCCAACACCTAGGGAAGTTTCAAAGATGTTGTGATATTGGTTTTCTTGTTGGTTACTCATCAAAGTCCAAAGCATATAGAGTATTTAATCATGCCACCGGCTTGGTTGAAGAAACATATGATGTGGAATTTGATGAATCTAACGGCTCCCAAGGAGCATATGAGAATCTTGATGATATAGGTGATGAACCATTGAGGGAGGCTATGAAGAACATTTCGGTTGGAGACATCAAGCCTAAAGATGATGAAGATGATGTATAAGTGATTGAACCACCTTCTTCATCAAGTGTGCCACAAGATGGTGATAAAGATGGGAGAGTGGAAAATGAAGACACTCATGTCTCCCATGATCAAATGGTGGTACAAGCACATGATGTTGATGCTCCACAACCTCCTCCTCAAGTGGTCAATAGAAGAAATATACCTCTACTACAAGATCATCCACAAGATCTCATCATAGGGAGTCCTTCAAAGAGTGTAATGACTCACTCACAAAAACTTGCTTCATTTATTGCTCATCACTCTTTTGTCTTTTGCTTTGAGCCTACTAAGGTAGAAGAAGCTCTTCAAAATCTAGATTGGATAAATGCAATACATGAAGAGTTGAACAACTTCACCCGCAATGAAGTTTGGACTCTTGAAGAGTGGCCCAAAGGTGCAAGAGTCATTGGAACAAAGTGGGTGTTCTGAAACAAGCAAGATGATCAAGGTGTTGTTGTGAGGAACAAGGCAAGACTAGTGGCAAAGGGGTTCTCTTAAGTTGAAGGTTTGGATTTTGGAGAGACCTTTGCACCGGTTGCAAGATTAGAAGCCATCCATATCCTCCTTGCATATGCATCACATCATGAAATGAAACTTTATCAAATGAATGTGAAAAGTGCATTTTTAAATGGCTTTATTAATGAACTAGTCTATGTTGATCAACCTCCCGAGTTTGAAGATCCTAGATATCCTAATCAAGTTTATAGGTTGTCCAAGGCTTTATATGGGCTTAAGCAAGCCCCAAGAGCTTGGTATGAGCACCTTCAGGACTTCCTCATTGAGAAGGGCTTCACCATTGGGAATGTCGACACCACACTATTCACCAAGAAGCTTGATGGACATATCTTCATTTGTCAAGTGTATGTTGATGATATTATCTTTGGATCATCAAATGAAGATTCTTGCAAAGAGTTTGGTAAATTGATGTCGAAGGAGTTCGAGATGTCAATGATTGGAGAGCTTACATTCTTTCTTGGTTTTCAAGTCAAGCAAATGAGAGAAGGGATTTTCATCTCTCAAGAGAAATATACAAATGATCTTCTCAAGAGATTCAAGATGGATGAATGTAAGCCAATCAAGACACCAATGCCAACTAATGGACATCTCGACCTAGATGAGGGAGGTAACCCGGTTGATCAAACTCTCTACCGCTCTATGATTGGTAGCTTGTTATATTTGACCGCATCTAGGCTTGATATCATATTTAGTGTGTGTATGTGTGCTAGATTTCAAGTTAATCCTAAGGAAACTCATTTAATTGCCGTAAAAAGAATCCTTAGGTATCTTAAGCACACACCAAGCATTGGTCTTTGGTATCCTAAAGGAGCTATATTTGAGTTAGTTGGCTATTCTGATTCGGATTATGCCGGTTGCAAAGTTGATAGAAAAAGCACATCCAGAGGGTGCCATTTGCTTGGTAGATCACTTGTGTCTTGGTCCTCCAAGAAGCAAAATAGTGTGGCTTTGTCCACCGCCGAAGCGGAATACATTGCCACGGGTGCTTGTTGTGCACAAATACTTTATATAAAACAAACTTTGCTAGACTATGGTGTAGTTCTAGAAAAAGTACCTCTTTTGTGCGACAATGAAAGTGCGGTAAAACTTGCAAATAATCCGGTTCAACACTCTCGCACCAAGCACATAGATATCCGTCATCACTTTCTTAGAAATCATGTTGCTAAAAATGATATATCACTAGGGGCCACCATATAATCTAATTTCTCCACGCGCCGCCTGATCTAACTCGCCTCTGCACCAACATCGCCAGAGCTCGTGTCCTAGCTGCCGCCTCCACGCTGTCATAGCGCCTTCCCATGCTCCCAAGCCGCCTTCCTGCGCCGCCGCATCCTCTCATGCGCCGTGCTCGCTGACGCACCCACGTGCTTCAGCCACTCGCACCGAGCCACCGTGCCACCGTTCCCATGCACCACCACAGCGCCGCCCTGCCTCCACGCCCTGCACCGCCGTGTGCTTCAGCGCCACAGCTTCACCCTGCGCCCACACTACTGTGGCCCTGCCCAGCTATAGCGTAGCGAACCCTAGTTGTTGATTCATTGTGCATCCAGAACCCTAACCCTAGCCTCGCCTTTTCGGTGGTTCCCTGCGCGTCGTTTCTCTTCTCCTCGAATCGCCGGTTCGTCAGGTAGCAAGCCCACATTTCAATTTCGTATCTATTGCTTGCTTTCTTAGGGTTTTGTATCTCTAGATGCATAATTAAAACTATTTGTATATCTTATCTATTCTATCATGCAGCAAGTCGGTGTTGCTGAGGTCTAAGTGGCAGTTGTCAGTTAACTCGGGGCCAAGCTCACGAGTACGGATCAAGGCCAAGCCTTGGAAGTGACAGTCGACAGTTGTCTCTTGTTAGCGGCAGTTGTTCTCTTTAGATCCAACCGATGGTTCACATCAAGAATGTTGGGGGCGGTCTGGGTGATGAGGATTCAAGGCGTCCTCCTCGCTTGCCTACAGATCCTAAAGGCAAGGCAACGAAGAAGACTACAACAAAGAAGCACAAGTACCTAGATACAGAGACAGCTAGAGCAGCCGCAGTTGTAGAGGCTGCAGAGCGTGCCAAGAGAGGAGGTGCTCGTAGTGGAGTTCGGATTGCAGATCAGCTTTCACCAGAAGCAAGGGCTACACTTGAGCGGGTTGAGCGCCTTCATGGTGGTCCACCTAGGACTCTCATGATTGGAGGACGGCGTGTTGCCATCGATGAGTATCTGCCTCAGGGGGAGTCACAGCAGCAGGCACCGTCAGTAGAGCCGACTCAGGAGGGACAGTAGGCCGAGGAGATAGAGCCGACAACTCAGCCACAGCTTCGTCGCTCTAGTCGTACCCGTGCTCCAGTCACGCCGAGGGCAGATACACAGCGGAGGGGTTCTCATCCACCGCCCAAACCACAGGGTCTGCCTCCTGTGATGCACTTGGACTTGAGGGCCACCATGGCCAAGCAGGTGCAACAGCTCATGTTTGTGGAGTTTGAGCAGTGGTTCACGCCGAGGAGGGATGATAGAGCATTAGAGGACTTCTACACACCACTCCAGGAGGATTTCTACAATGCATATCTTAATAGTGGAGTTGTATTCAGACCACAGAGGGTGTGCAACATTGAGTCTATAGTTGCAGCAGTTGGAGAGCACATACGCCCCTACCTTACGTATCTGCCAGGGCTAACAGACTTGATTGGATGGACAAGATTATATGTTCCATCTTGGGTCTGTCAATTCTATGCTACTCTATGGATTGACCCACAACACAGATACATTCACTTTGCATTCAAAGGCAGGGATTACAGGCTAACGAGCACTAGAATCAAGGAGATACTCAGGCTTTAGGAGCAGCCTATCAGGTTACATGATGTTTGCTATGGACAAACAGCACCTCCCAGACGCCCTCATGGCGGTATGGTGCCTCCCATAGATTTGGTTCACCACTGCTTCAAGGAGCCTTTTGGCAAGGGGTCGAGTAGGACTCCTAGTGATCTCACTCCTATAGCTAGAGTGCTGGATGTCATTATGAGGAGGACCTTGATTTCGAGGATGGGGTATCACGAGGGCTTGACTCGCTTGCAGCTATGGCTTCTCAACTCCCTGATGCAGCAGACCGTATTTGACATTTAGGATCTCCTTCTTTCAGAGATGGAGGATACTATTGCTGAGGGGTTCAGAGGTCATCGACAGTTGCCCTATGCCCATTGGATCACATTTCTTATTCATAGGGCAGTTACAGTGAGGTCGCCTGAGATGTTAGCTGAGTACAGTGGTGCTACTATAGAGTTCCCTACATACAACCTGACTTAGATGATCCGCCATAGTACACCACAGGCACCTAGTTAGCCATGTCGTCGTCTAGATGTACCCGAGACTTGAGCCCAGCAGGATGCTATTATCAGGGGTATTGTAGCTACTGAGGAGGAGGAGCTTGCTCAGTAGGAGGGGATGGTCGAGAGCGACCCCAGTGATAGCTCAGACGAGGACTACCGGGACATTCCTCAGATGCCTTCATGTCGACATGATCATGAGGCCGGCAGCTCTAGTTCAACTCCACCTACACTATAGATAGACCTCGCTCTCCTTGCTATACTTGAGCGGATGAGGCAGGATCAGGCACGCTAGGCTCAGGAGACTGCTGCCACTTTTGCATAGTTCCAGACTCGGTAGGATGAGTTTCAGTGACAGCAGCTAGCTATTTAGTAGTAGACATAGGCTCTACAACAGCAGCAGCAGGCCATGCATCAGCAGTAGATCCTCATGCAGCAGCAGCTACTTGGATTTATGCAGCATGTAGTGACATCGATTGGGGCTCCACAGCCATAGCCTTCGCCCTAGCTTGGTCAGCCTGCCACCACTTCGATGACTCCAGCATTACAGCCTAGTGGGCTTTAGAGTCAGGGACAGCCACCAGCATAGTATGCTTCACCTATAGAGCAGGTGTCCCAGTATTTTGCTTCGCCAGTGATAGCCCCGTAGGTCACACCTCTTCAGACGGGCTTCATACCGGCTGAGACGCCCTCGCTACTAGTGCTAGAGACTACAATGTCTAGGAGCCTTGGTGCATCCTTCAGTGAGTTGATAGGGTAGCCTACTCCTCCATATCTACATGTCCCAGGTCCTTCTGCAGTTGCACCTATTACCAAGACTATAGAGACGCTCCCTTCCTCAGTGGCATCATCAGAGCCAGCTGCTTCAGTCATACCAGCACAACCTACAGCAGCTCCTGTTCCTAATCCGACCCAGACTGCTTCAGCATCGCTTCCAGCTACATAGGGTCAAACTACTTAGAGCTTAGGGTCAGATGATGATGGCACCTAGTTTCAGCTCGCTCCTCGTACCTCAGTGCCCGGCTCATCCGCTGTAGCCCCGCCGACCGACCCTTAGGTTTTGGTGTTTGACGCCAAAGGGGAAGAGGGTTCCAGTATGATAGTCTTAGGGGGGAGCGTCTATTTAGGGGGAGCTTAGCTTACTTAGTAGTTTATTATCTAGTACATTTGGAGTTTTATGTGTGATACACTTTTATGCATTCGTCGTGTGTCCACTTCTATGCATTAAACTATATCTTTGTGATAGTGATATCTATGTTATCATGATATGTGACATGTGAGCTCTCTACTTTGAATCATTTATATGTCATATCACTTGTGCTATGCTCTTTTGCTTTGCTTCCGTGTTTTACTCCGATGCAAATGAGCTTTATTACTAGTACTCATGCTTATTTCATATCTTTTGAGTACATCATGTTGGCTTGGGTCATATAAGCTTGCCTAACACTTTTGTTCTTATTGCCAAAAGCTTATATGAACCAAGCATGTTAAAAACCTCATCTCTTTCACATACTCAAGGTGGTATTGTCATCAATCACCAAAAAGGGAGAGATTGAAAGCATCTAGGCTCCTAGTTGGGTTTTGGTGATTAATGACAATATGTGATTATTGTGACTAACATGTGTTTTGCAGAGGCAATTAAGTTAGGATGGATGACAAGGTTAAGGATGGACTAGTTCTAAGTGTCGATTGAAGTTGGAGTGACACTTAGAGTAGTTTAGGACTTTGTTTTTCCTTTGACCATACTATTAAGGGGGATATAGACGGGTAGCTTGACCTAGGTGAGTCTAGTGGGTTAGGTGTGGTGCACACTTGCTAAAACTAGCGCTAGGTAGCTCCAAAATAGTCCTTAGATCCAATGGAGCAAACTTCATTCACATATGATCGAGAGTTGAAAGTGAATGGAGGGTCAAATACTGACCGGACGCTGGCTTTGGTGTGACCGGACGCTGGCTCAGAGTCCGGTCAGGTCATTTGATCAAGGTGAAGTCGTCTGGAAGTGACCGGACGCTAAGAAGTGAAGTGACCGGACGCTGAAGGCCAGCGTCCGGTCGACATCAGTAAGGTTCCAGTGAGGGTCAATTGAGACCGGGCGCGTCCAGTCACACTGTAAACACTGGGTTTCGGGTTGAACTGACTGGCACGTCCGGTCAACATGACCGGAGCGTCCGGTCACCCCGCAGAGGCACATAACGGTTCGTTTTTCAGCCCATGTTATAAATACCATCTCCATTCGTGTGTGGGGGTACTTTGGCACATTCCAATAGCTGAGAAATACATTTGAGAGTGCCAAGAAGAGCAAGGTCCTAATGAGGTGATTGAGATTTGAGAATCCCAAAGAGAGCACTCATTAGTGAAGCAAGAGTAGCAAAGTGTGCATCCACCCTTCTCATTAGGCTTGTCGTGGTCAAGTGAGAGTTCGTGCTTGTCACTCTTGATGATCGCCATCACCTAGACGGCTTGGTGGTGATTGGGAGTTTGGTGATTATCCGGCGGAGCTTATGGGTGACCCAACTCAAGTTGTGAGCGGTTGTGGGTGATTCACCGCGACAGAGTGTTAAAGAATCAACCCGTAGAGAGCACTTGATACTTGCGCAGATCAAGGGGGAGCTACACCCTTGCGCGGGTGCTCCAACGAGGACTAGTGGGGAGTGGCGACTCTCTGATACCTCGGTAAAACATCGCCGCATTCCTTCTCCTCTTTTTACTTTAAGCATTTACTTTGAGCAATTCATTACTTGTTTTTTACATTCCTAGAATTACCATGCTAAAGTAGGATTGGAACTTATGGTGCTAAACTTTTGTGCGTTAGATCAATAGAATCACTTTCTAGGCACAAGGGGTTAATTGGACTAACCATAGGATTTGATTATTGCAAAAAAATTTGTAATTAGCCCAATTCACCCCTCCTCTTGGACATCTTGATCCTTTCACTTTCAATTAAAATCAAAAGACCCAATATGCGTTTACAGTTCAGAGTCAAACTCCAGCACCAGAATGTCCACCTGGACTCAAAGACGATCTTACAACCTTATAACAAAACACTTCCCATAAGCGAAAACTGAAAGACAGCTAACAAACTTCTCCTTGTCCTCCCCTTCAACTAGTCTTGAGCAAAAGAAGTGTTCAGCGTCCTCCACCATGGCATCAGGCTTGTAACAAGCACCGGATCTGGAAGGAAACTCACATCACCACTGTCTTCAGCTTCACTTCTATGAAACTTCAGGGAATGCTTTGTGGGGTATACGGTAGCCAGAGAATTTCCCCAGAAGCGGTCTTGATCTTGCTGATGATATCCTCCAACTCCATCTGCTTGTCCGGGGGGTGGGGCGGGGGGAAGAACTGTCTGTCCAGTTCTGTAAAAGCCCAGCAATCCTGGAAAGCAGCATTTCCATGCTTTTCCAACCAAGACGCTGAAAACACAAATCATTTCTGAGTTTACAAATAGACCAAATAGTAGCAGAAGTAATCATGTTCAGTAAACAGTGTCTTTTATTGCTCAGCCAAAATTTCCCTACATCTACCATATTTTCCTCCGACTCTGCAACCTAGAATATCTGAAAGCATGTTCCAACACTGTTTATCAACAGCACATTCAAAGAAAACATGATTAATAGTCTCTGTTTCTGAGCAAAAAAGACAGCTCCCATCTTCCACTTTCCTCCTCTTGCCTAAGTTATCTCTAGTTACGGCTCTGTTATTAATTACTAACCACAAGAAGAAATGAACTCTGGGTGGTATTTTCAAGTGCCAAACAGCAGACACATGTACCAGTTGTATGCCTCTAAAATTGATAACCTTGTACAGAGACTGAGGAATATAACCCAGATGAACTAAAATGCCAAACCATCTCATCCTCATCATTAGAAAACTGGATGGTAGCAGCAAGTTCTAAGATTTCTAGCCTAGACTGGTAAAGCTGTTCAGACATATTTCTCCTAAAAGAACATTTCAATTCCACTCCATCCCAGAGATCAGCTACTATCTTTCCTTTCTCATGGACAATCCTATAAATAGGCCAAAATTGTATAGCTAAGCTAGCTGACCCAAGCCAATTATGCTCCCAGAACTTTACTTTTTTCCCATTACTTATTTTCCATCTGTAACTCATCTTAGCAGCTTGGGCTGCCCACATAAAGCTTTTGAAAAAACTAGATGAACCAGAGGTATTAGACACAAAAATATTAGGCCTTTGAGTCTCATACTTGAAGTCTATAAGCTCTTTCCAGAGCTTTTCTTTATCTGTCTTATACCTTTTCAACCAAGAAGCTAAAAGACTAATATTAAGGTCCCTCAAATTTGGGATACCTAGCCCTCCATATTCCTTACACATAGCCACTTTTTCCGAATTAGCCAGATGATATTTATGGCATTCTACAGAGTCATTCCAAAGGCAATTGACCATTTGGGTATTAATCAACTTGATAGCCCACTTAGGAAATTTTATAAAGGACAAAAGGTAAACTGGGATACTTGCTAAACATGATTTAATCAACATAACTCTATCTGCTGAAGATAGAAGCTGACCTCTCCAGCCTGCTATTCTTTTCAAAATCTTATCTACAAGAGGTTGTATATCCTCTCTGGATAAATTGTCATAATGGAGAGGAACCCCCAGGTACTTAATGGGGAATGAACCTATACGGCAAGAGAACACATGTGCTACCCTGTGAGCGTCATCTAGATCCAGATTTAAGGGCACTATTTCACTCTTGTGGAAATCAAATTCGATGTTCTCTTATTTTTATGTGGACTAATGCTTCACGGTACAGACTCACACACACGATACATCATACATGTTAGGTTACAAAAGAAGAGATAAATACACACGGCCATGCAGCACCAGCAACGTACAACTTTGAACTTGAACTTAGATTACTCTCCGAGCGCAAAGGCAGGGACATCGAAGGTGTCAGGCTGGCTGGTGCCGGTTTTGAAGGAAAAGCACCAAGGCTGAGTACACGCATGGTCACGTTCAAATTGCTCACGTTTGAAGTCATGCAAGAATGAGAAGCTTTTATTAATTAATTAGTCGGCCACCGCATTGGCTGCACTTTACCGTTTGTACAGTCTCATGGAGTCATTGGCGAGCTGTCGCACTTGCACCGTTGCACGTGGCCAGCCCGAGTAGCTATTGCGCTTGCACGCGCAGGACCCCGTAGTCAAGTCCACGGCCTGCAGCCCTGCACGACACCGGCCGACGCACCGCAAACCATCTTGCCTCCCAAAGCAGCCCGCACGCTTGGGCCGGTGCCATCCGCCGCTCCACGCGGGTCATATGCCAATCTCGATGTATGTAGCCTTGCGGCCAGCACGCCGTCTAATCTGTCGATCCCATGGGCCATATACATATACGGCCAACTTGAAGTGGCCAAGACACCGTGCCCCACGAGGACGCTAATACATGGCCTGTACGCCGGCACAATCAGCCATGAAGAACGCTCGACCTTGGCCCAGGCACTATTCGACCTTGAAAACCACTCGTCGTCTGCTCGGCCCCGTCTACGGCCTGCATGCCGTCCTCAGCATCTATGATCTTGATCAACTTGCATGATGAGATCCATGTTTTTATCCGTGCAGTACCAATAATACCCTGGGACGAGTTTTGCTGGCATGCTCACAGCATGCAAACCGCCGCCAGCGGTCCGTATGCCACCCGCTGGCCACCGTCCACGGCGAGGATGTCATCAGACTTTGCAGCAAGCAGAAGTCGCCTGTTCAGAATTTTCAGTTTTTACAGCAGTTTTCTGAATAATAAACCCTAGACCCTTTGTTTATGCATATTTATTGTATTTCTTATACCTGTATGTATAAGAGCGTGCATATATACACATTAAATCTGAAGTTTAATGGGTGTTGTTTCTACCTTTATTTTTCTGAATCAAATAGTAGATTAATTCTGAAATTTTCTACGCTTTGAATTCAATTATGAAAAATGCTAGTGCAACCATGTTATGAATTGAATGCCATGTAATTGTAAGAATAAAATCTTGAATGATTACACTAGAAACATGGTATAAGGTATATGAGCTCTCTAAATCCTGCAGACCTTAAACTTATCACCCTTGAGAATCATATTTGTTTTTTTTTTCTAGCATAAGAATTTTTGGGATGAACGAATGCTTGGCCTTAATTCTAAAAATTTGCATATACCATAATCCTGAAAAATGCTAGGATGCTTCTAAGATTATTTTGAATAACCGTCCACTGCCTTTTTGCACCTTGCTACTTGTTTACATGTAGTAAACTTATATGCACATGGTCCAATTTATGTTAATATGCATGCCTTAAAGGAAGAGAAATATCCTAGAATTACTCTGAGTAGTAGAATTATTTGTTATGGTCATTATTAAATTCATGTAGGATATTTTGCTACCATTGAAGTGTAGTGAATTTAGGATATATATTTCCTGATTACTCTCTAGACTGAGTATATGGCCCAGAGAAATAACAAATGCATTGTGGGACTCACTGTATGAGAAAAATCCCAAATTATGATTATAGAATATCATATTGCATTGCACCGAAAGTTGAATTTTCAAGCTTGTATGTCTACAGATTGGTGTATAGTGCTGCTCTATAAACAATAGGCTCCAAGCTAGCTTTGTATTGAATGTCTACAAGACAAGATGGTAATAAGATTTTATCAATGTATATTCTTGAAGAAGTGTCTCTTGTGTATAGAATATCAAAGAGCAATATAATACATGAAGTATTTAAATTTACTATCAGAAATTACTCAAATAGAAATTGAGTTGGAATATTTAGACAGCTATATAAACCGGGCTATTATCAGTTGCACGAACTATGAATATGTAGCTTTCATATGTTACACGCCTTGAAGGCTTCTGACTGTATATCATAACTATTGAATAAAGTATGAAGCTACCTCTTGTCATGTATAGAAGTTAAGACATACGAGAATGGATACTATTTAGCATATTTAAGGGTTTTCTTGAAGAAAAACTTAAATCATGTGCTTATAGATTTGTTGTCTTTGAAATTCATATCCTAAAGTATTGATAGTAGTGGTAATGTTGCTTTAAGTTTTAGTTCTCATTGAATTAAGTGGATTATGTAAACTCATAGAAGAGTTAATGATTACTTTATTAGCTTGAAGTCTACTATGAAGCATTTATATTTTTAGTTGCAATTCTTACTTGTAGTAATATATGTTAATCTTGCATGGAATGAATTATAGATTTATATGCTTCACATATAAACAATTACCTATTTTTGCCTATCTAAAAAAATTAATCCACAAAGAAGCCTCAGTTAACCATGAAGGTTATCGTTCTTTGTGCGCTACTACCATGTAGGTAGAAGGGAAATTGAATTTCTTAGAAGCACATGAACCATTGGACTATACTGGCATATAAAGTGATCTTAGAAGGATCAATTTAGCCAAGAAATAGGATAATCCATAAACCAAGTATTTAATACTACAGCCCAAAAACTAGAAGTTTATGTTCTACCCTAAATCTGTTGTTGTACACTAAATAGTATACTAGATATGTGAATTTCATGCTAGAACCATTGAATACTAGAAGTATGATTGAATTATATGGAACACTTGAAATGATTATTCATAGATGCATGAAGCTTATTATTACTTCTTGAAGTAATTATGGCATGAAAAGGGGAGAAATTACGGGTAAAGGCATAAGAAAATATGGGTAATATATATTTAATAGGCATAGTCTTCCTAAATCTCTTTATTAAGTGCATGTATTATGACTTGAAGTCCTAGCCGTGTCCCTTCTGGCCGAGTTAACTCTCTACATTGCACTAATTGCCAGTAAGCTTGTACCTTTGTATTTTGTTGTTATCTACTAAGTTGGATTGAATATCAACATTCCACATTACACATGAATGTGTATCACTATGTTGTGCACTCTCGTCAAGCTGCAACAATCTCCACTCCTGCATGAATATTAGCATAGAAGCTATATTCGTAGCTTCTAGCTACTACCTTTTCCCCTCATAATTAAATTAGCTAGTTAGCACGCTAGTTCTCGTTGAACTAAGGAATATTTTGCTTTCAATGCGTTGCATGCATAAGCAATATATTGGTCTATGACCAAGTAGCCTAAGATCAGGGGAGTTGGTTAATCTAAAATTAGTTAAATGGAGAAGTGATCCAATTGATGGGATGAATAGTTGTGGAATTAAGATGGGGGATAACACACTTAGATGATTTAGGATTTTTTGAAGAAAAGGCATTTGAAGAATTTTGTATTAATGGCAATTAGAAATTTCTAGAAGAAATTCCATGTAATTTTGAATGTTGCGTATTTTATACATGTGAAGTATGTAATCCATTTTTTGAATTATGTATGAGTAATTGGACCAATTTTTTGGCTAAACAATAAAGAAGCTAGACAATGAAATAGTTTTCTAAACTATAATACGTGCAAATCAGGGGGAGAACATCCCTGAGTTTGTAGGAATACTGAATATTCTTAAGTGCACTTTATGAATTCTAGCTCACTGCGTATAATGTATAATAACCCTCATTTTTAAATATGTGCGTGAATATTTCCCATAAGATTTCATCATCATAGCATACATGAATGGGCCTCAACTTGTAGTTGGAGATACATAAATTAATTTGAATTATTTTAAGCCCATAATAGAGGATATTTTTTGAGGTATGCTATTAAAGATCTAATATTGGCATTAGGAGGAGAGAAAGCTTATTTTGAATGCCAAATATTAAATATTCCTTAAAGCTTGAAGCATAAATAGTATCACGCACTAAATTAAACAATAGTTTGACTAATGCTCTTATGAAGCATGAACTAGAGCATATGCCAGATATTTTTGAAAATGAGAGGAGTAACTTAAAGTTATAAACTAGAAGTTATGTTTACAGTAGTAAACTAAATGTTGTATACTATCAAGCTAAAATCTACGGGGATGTCTGTGGATTCTAGTTTAGTGTATACTTGTTGAATAGAAATAAAATGAAAATCCATCAGTACGGGCGGCTGGCTTTGTGGCGGTGGCACGGCCATGCTGCTCGACGCTGGCCGCGGATCAGATCGGTGCAAATGTGCTATTTTATAGAAAGGGACGACATGATGGGAATATGAGTCTGACAGATCTCACTGAACGCGACCGGATCCAAGGACCCAAGGTTTATGCCGAAATTCAAATCCCGAAAGGCTTTATTGGCAATGCGATTGGAATACGAGTCTGACTGACAAATTTCACTGAATTCTATATCGAATCGAATTCGAAAACACTCGAAAATATATTCGAAAACTCTTGACACACGATGCATCCATCATACATGTTTCCGTTTGCAACTTTACACACAAAAGAAAACATAAATATATTAGAAAATATAAACGTACTTGAACTTGACACATGGCTCGATCGGCATATATATGTTTCACGAGCTACCCAACGCAATTTGCTGATTACATTGCTTGATTACTCTCCGAACGCAAAGGCAGTGGCATCAAAGGTGTCCGAGAGGCCGGTACCGGTCTTGAAGGTCACTTTCTCCGGGGTGGCCTCGGGAACATACACCTCGACGACGCTGAGCCAGAGCATCAGCTCCTTGGTCTTCACGCCGGTGATCTTCCTCAGCTTGCCCTTCTCGGCGATCCCCGTCACCTCGGAGGCATATGACACCGTCTGCTTGATCTTCTTGAAGGTGTGCTCTACCTTCTTCCCCTGCACCAGCCACAAGCACGGAAAAATTTATCGGTCGAAATCTCCTTATATTTCTGATATATCCTTTTTATCCGTAGGTGCCGATAAGAAAATATCTATCTTTTTCGTATAAATTTTGTTTAAATTTATTTAAATTTACTTAAATTCAAATTAAACTTTATTTGAATTTGGTCTGATATTTCCGATATATCATGTTTATCCTCTTTATCTGTGACCCCCGATAAATTTTAATTTCCGAAAATGAAAACCTTGCCGCAAGAACCCCGTGTCACGGTGGTACCCAAACTTCTGGATGTCCTCCATTGGAAGCAGGCCCTTGGGGAGGCCGAGCTCCTCCAGCAGCTCAACGGACTTCTTCCTGCACGCGGCGTCCCCGGTGACAACCTCTGCACTGGTGCGGTGGCTCTCAATGGCCTGGGACGCCATGGTTTACAAATGGAGCTGTGAGTAACACCAAGAAAAGAGACGGTCACTGCTACCGAATGGACTTGTTGTTCCGAGCGGTAACGGCCTTTAGTCCCGGTTACCGCGCCGGGACAACGATCCCGGGACTAAAGGTGGAACCTTCAGTCCTGGGTCATCGAGTCGGGACTAAAGAGGTACCAACCGGGACTAAAGGCCCTCCAGCCGAGCAAACACGGCCGCACCCTTTAGTCCCGGTTGGTAACCCCAACCGGGATTAAAGGTTCCTTTTCTTTTTCTTTTTTTTTGTTTAATTTGTTTTCAGTTCAGTTATACATATTTGTTTAATATATAATATGTTTTTATGTACGTATTTTACGCTGCTAATATAAATACACGCACGCATATAATTACATCTAATTCTCATCTCGAGCATTATTATATTCGAATAAAGTATGAAACTATATTATATATATATATATATGTATGTATATATACAACACTTTCATAATCTTGTTCTCGAAAATAACGATATCAATAAACATTTAATTTATATCATTAGTTCCTTAGATCAAAGTAGAACTCGCTGTTGGGATTTAGCACTTTTTCTAGAAGATATCCTGCTATTGACTCTTGAACTGCTTTCAGATGGTCTTTTTGCATGACCCTTCGTTTCAACCATTCAGTCTTGCATTTAAAATAAAAGGAAAAGTATTAATACATATATATATATATATATATATATATATATATATATATATATATATATTCATTTAAAAATAAATAAAAATTGATATATACGTACTCTGAGGACATCTTCAGGAGTTCTTCTTATGTATGCAGTGATAAATTCACAAACGTAGTATCCACACAAGTTATTACCTGGTTCCTGCCGCAAACACCACTGTATGAGAAGAAGATTATTCTCATCATCTCACACGTAAATTGAAGTACGATATAGTAATTAAACACGTGGGGAAGTATATATAGTACAACTTACTGGTATTTCAACTACATTAAGTGGTGCCTTACAATCCTTGCGGTGTTGCCGAATAAACTCTTTCCAAACCCTGTGCGACCAATAATGTACGATCATTAATAAATTATGGCAAAGTCTATTTAATAATAGTTGTGCGCGAGAGATCGAAATTACCCCTGGATAATGTCTATCATATCTTGGTATAGTGCTCGCTCTTTTCTTAATGAGTCCAAGATTACTAACTGACTTGAGTTTAACTCAATGACAATGAATATCAAGTGAAACCTGCATTGGTTTATACACACGTACATGCATATAAGTTGTATTAATATTACATAAAATTTGTAGACTACATTATTATTAACACTTACTCAAAGTTGTACGGGAAAAGTATTGTTGTCTTGTCATGCTGCTTCACAAAGAACTTCATGATATTCGTCTGTGCTTCAGATACCCAGTGCTCCTTGGTAATAATATCGGTTTTAAATACGATATAAGGATCAATGAAGCCAACACTGGTATCTTGTATTCTTTGGAGCTCTGACATCTGGAATCTGTATATAAATATAAGTTACATGTGAGGATAATTATATACACGTACGCATGGAAGTGAGTTTATTAAATAAAAGTAAGAATCACTTACAAACAAAAGGAGCTAATGATTGATTTGTCCAGAGCGTCCATGTGGTATAGTTGATGCAATTCTTCGAAACTAATATGTAAGATGTCATCTCCACGAAAGTAATAATGGTCTCTAAATCTGACAAAGATCCAATGCTCACCCCTGCCACACGCCTGCATATACCACTTGTTGAGCAAGTACATTTGCGTACCCAATTCATTCAGAGCCGCAGGGTTGTACAGACTTTTGCCAAATTTATAAGTCTTCCAGGTATCAACTTCCAGGTTCTGGATTGGAGCTTTGCCCGTCACTTGATCCAAGGTTAAACCAGTTTGTTCAAAAAAAGCATTAACGTCTTGAACCGATACTTCTCCAAAGTTGTCTGGTCGATAGACTTCTATGTTGGAACCATATTCATTAGCAACAACAAGATTTTGCATTGGTTGCTTTTATTGTCCGAGCTGTGGGACATCCTTCCCTGATGCTCTTTTCCTTTTCTTATGTGCATCATGTGACTTCACGAGGGAGCGGTCATAGTCTGATAGTGGCGGAGGCTTATAAACTTCAAGCATCTTTTTCTTGTGAACTTCGACCTTCTGCCTTAGCTGATCTCGTGGTATGTAAAAGTACGACTTCTCCTTAAGCTTCGCTTGTCTCTGCTTCTGGATATCTATAAAAAAATCTTTCACTTTTTTATCTTCTTCAGCTGCTATTTGCTCATCAGTCTTTTTAGGAGCTATTTCTTAAGAAATAACTCTTTTTTTGGGGTCTTCTTTGCCGCCGGGACCTTAGACGTCTTTGTAGTGCGTCGCTATGGAGGGGGTGGGGGCGGTGTTGGAGACCGACGTGGAGGCGATGAGGCTGGTGTTGGAGTCCGACATAGAGGCGTTGGAGATCGTTGTGGAGGCGGTGGGGCCGGTGTAGGAGTTGGAGATCGTTGTGGAGGCGATGGGGCCGGTGTAGGAGTTGGAGATCGCCGTGGGGATGAAGTCGTCTCGCCCCCCGCGACGATGTGATGAGATGGGGAATGAATGATTGGGCTAGGCTGGGGGGAGACCCTGCTACAAAAACAAGTTGTGGGTCAATTATTTTTGAAGCCAATATAAAATTAATGGAAAAATAATATTTCATTCACTTTCATTCGTACCTAGGGTGAGGTAGGGGAAGCGGTGGCGCCCCAGGAATGATGATGAAGCGTTTGCGCCATTGAATAAATATCTTCTCTGCTTCTCCTAGTGTCTTTTCCCCATCACCGCCTTCAATGTCAAGAGGAACATTGCTGTAACCTTTGAGCACTCTATCGACCGAGACGCTAGCATATCCAGGTTGAATAATTGACCCATGGATTCTTGGTGTCTTCGTTCGGTCTATTGGAGATACAACCCCGACAGCCACCATGATTGATGCATTATTACCATCTGGAATGTGCAGCTCACATGTTGTTAGAGGCTCGGTAATGTCATCAACAGGGAAGCACAACCCAGCGTCACCTTGAATAACTGGCAGCTCCATGGAAGCACAACTGTTTTTCATCTGACCAACGGGGCTAATGGTGACTCCCGGCGTTGTTTGCGATTACATTTGACTCATTGCTAGTTGCACTTGCCTCTTCATCTCCTCCTGCATTCTTGCCTCAAGAGATTTTTCTCGTTCACGTGATTCAAGCAATGCTTGTCGTGACTCATTAACAAATTGCTCTAATACACGGATTCGGTCTACCTCCTCATCCTTCTTTCTCTGGCGACTTCTGTAGGTATCCCTGTCTGCTGGGAATGCTTGTAGCCACGGAACCGCCCCATAGCCTCTTATTCGACCACCGTGTTCGGGATTCTCTAGGGCATATGTCAATTTATCCTTTTCTCTGTTGGGCTTGAAAACACCACTATCATCTTCTTCCCTAGCACGAGCTAGTCTCTGTGTTGCTCTCTCAATTTTTTGTCCGAAAATTAGCTTGCCAGTGTCTGGGTCTAGGCTTTCCCCATGAGCGTAGAACCAATTCTTCGCGTGTTGAGACCAGTTCTTCTCTATTGTTTCAGGTATGATTCTCTTGGCAGTAATCTCTACTTCTAGGTTCTGCCACTTGGGAATAGCACTCCTATAACCACCTGATCCCATGCGATGATGGTATTGCTTCTGTCGGGCATTCTGCTGATTCCTCATCACACGTTCCTTACTCTCTTGAGATGTCTTGTATTGTATGAAGTCATCCCAATGGGACTCCAACTTGACAAACGCCTTAGCATTGAAATTCGACGTTTCATTCTTCAAGATAAACTTTTTATACAATGTCTTCTTCCAACTCTGGAACAATGTTGCCATCTTCTTCATTGTCCAATCCCTCACTAGCTCCTTCAAAGCATCATCTGCTTGTAATGTGAAATGCTGAGTGTCTCTCCAAGCTAGGTTCTTGTCACGATTAGATACAAAACTAACATTAGGAGCGGATATCTTCTGCTTCCATTCACGAGCACTAACTGGGATCCTATCCCTTACAATGAACCCACATTGATTGACATATGTCTGAGCATGTGGTCCCAATGGTTTGCCAGTGTCGGTGTCGAATTCTGATATTATGAAACGGCCCTCTAATGGTTTTTTTGGCCCTCGGACTTTCCTACTCTTGCCGGTGGTTGATGTAGATCCAGAGATCGGCTACATGAGTAGAAACACAACGATTAACAACAAATATACGTACGCATGCATCTATAAGAGATGATAGATAATCGAATATACCTCTCTAGTATTTTCTTGCGCGACAATTTGTTGATCTTCAACCACCGGCATATTCAGGATATCCTCATAATCAGCAAAGTATTGACTCGTGTCATCTACATCCACATTGGTGCCGGCGTTGATAATATTCGCCATTATATCATCATTCAAGTTATCATCCGGAGCAGCCATTTGTATCTTCAAGATAACACATAGATAGAATTACTATGGCACATAACATAAGTACATGTGATAACACATATAGAATTACTAAATCCAATTAAATATAATAACACATAATATTTCATAAGGATAAACAATAATAAGGTGTATAGGCTTTGGAATCGAATAAAAAACACTTTTGATCCAAAAAACATGGAAATAAGTACATGTATATATACACATAGAATGATACAATTTTCTCTCTCTCTCTCAACACATAGAATAAGTGCATATGTATATATCTCTAGATATGCATGTGATAACACATAGAATGTCTCTCTAGATACAATTTTCTCTCTCTCTCAACACATGGAAATAATTAAATACATATATATATACACATAGAAATAATTAAGTACATATATATGTATACATATAGAATCTTTAGATAGAATTAATTACTAAATCTAATTAAACCTAACATATATACATAGATAGAATTACTATAAATCAAAATTAAATCTAACACATATAGAGAGAGAGATAGAATAATAATTACTAAATATATCAAAAACTATAATAAAAACTATCTAAAAAAACTATCTAAATAAAGTACTAATTAAATTTTAATACATTTAAATCTAATTAACATATATCAAAAACTATCTAAAAACTAAGAATAAACTACTAATTAAATTTTAATACATTTTAATCTAACATATATATCAAACACTACCTAAAAAAACTATCTAAAAAGTATCTAAAAAACTATCTAAAACAGGCTATGGATGGCCATGCATGGCGGCTGGGCGTGCTGGCCGGCCACGGGGCCAAGCAGAGCCGCGCGAGGATGATGTACGGTGGAGACTCGACGGCCGCCGGGCAGGGCTCGACGACGACGGCGGTGCAGGCACGGCAGAGACGACGAGATCGAGGCCGGGCGGGGGTAGACGACGACGGCGGCACGGGCGCGGCAGAGACGACGAGATCGACGTTGTAGATCGAAAAGTAGAAGATGAACCGTTCGATATATATAGGCCGGGACCCTTTAGTCCCGGCTGGTAACATCAACCGGGACTAAAGATCCTTTAGTCCTGGCTGGTAAGCCGAACCGGGACAAAAGGTCCAACCCTTTAGTCCCGGCTCGGCTTACCAGCCGGGACTAAAGGATCTTTAGTCCCGGTTGGAGTTACCAGCCGGGACTAAAGGTATTTTTGGGCGGACAATTCCGCCCACCCTTTAGTCCTGGTTCCTGGCCTAAGCCGGGATTGAAGGCTTGAAATTTTTGTAGCCCGCCAAAGTGTTGTTTTTTCATTAAGAATTGTAGATCTTGATGAGTTGCTCAAATGAGACACTAAATGACCTCAGATGAAAAATCTCTGAATACCAAGTTTGATTATCTCAACAAGATCTACAATTGTTACATAGCTTATTTTCTTATTTGAGAAAGTTTTATCAAACACTAGTCACAAATTCTTGAATCTCATATAGACTTTCTAAAACTATGTCACACACTTGTGAAATTTGAACTACATTTTATTCAAACTTTCTCAAATGAAAAAATGGCCTATATAAGGATTGTAGATCTAGAAGAGCTGAACAAACTTGGTATTCAAAACTTTTCAATTGGAGACAATCTAGGGTTCCGAAAACTAGTTTGTAGGCGTCAAAATTTAAAAATCACAAATTTGAACCATCCAAACTATCTCAAATGGAAAGTTGACCAAAACAACAATTGTAGATCTTGATGATTTTAACAAACTTGGTATTCAACACTTTTCAATTTGAAGTCATTTAGAGTTCATAATACTAGAGTCAAAGTGTTGTTTTTTTATTTGACCAAATTTGACTTGGTCAAACTTGCTCAAATGAGACGCTAAATGACCTCAGATGAAAAATCTATGAATACCAAGTTTGATCATCTCAGCAAGATCTACAATTGTTACATAGCTCATTTTCCCATTTGAGAAAGTTTTATCAAACACTAGTCACAAATTCTTGAATCTCATATAGACTTTCTAAAACTATGTCACACACTTGTGAAATTTGAACTACATTTTGTTCAAACTTTTTCAAATGAAAAATGGCCTATATAAGGATTGTAGATCTTGAAGAGCTGAACAAACTTGGTATTCAAAACTTTTCAATTGGAGACAATCTAGGGTTCCGAAAACTAGTTTATAGGCGTCGAAATTTAAAAATCACAAATTTGAACCATACAAACTATCTCAAATGGAAAGTTGACCAAAACAACAATTGTAGATCTTGATAATTTTAACAAACTTGGTATTCAAAACTTTTCAATTTGAAGTCATTTAGAGTTCATAATACTAGAGTCAAAGTGTTGTTTTTTCATTTGACCAAATTTGACTTGGTCAAACTTGCTCAAATGAGACACTAAATGACATCAGATGAAAAATCTCTGAATACCAAGTTTGATCATCTCAGCAAGATCTACAATTGTTACATAGCTCATTTTCCCATTTGAGAAAGTGCATCGTTGTATCATGCGGGCACAACAGTGAATTTTTTCTTGACGTATGACCCTTGGTTATAATCTTGTCGTAACCATGGAGTGTCTTTATCATTTAACATGATGCTTGGATCTTTCTTCACTATAAAGGGTGCAATTCAGACATTTCTTTCATAATCTTCTAACATATCTGACTTGTCTTCAATTCCCACTATATTTATTTTCCCAGAAAGAACTATGTGGCGCTTTGGCCCATTGATCATTGAGTTGATGTCTTCGTTTTTTCCTCTCTTTGATTTTGTAGACATGTCTTTCACATAGAACATCTAACTCACATCGACAGCAAGGACGAATGGTTCGTCTTTGTACCCAATATTGTTGAGGTCCACTGTTGTCATTCCATACTCTTTGTCGACTGTTACCCCTCCTCCGGTCAGCTTCACCCATTGGCACCGGAACAAAGGGACTTTAAAATTAGGTGCGTAGTCTAGTTCCCATATATCTTCTATGCGGCCATAATATGTTTGTATATTACCATTTGGATCTGTGCCATCTATGCGAACACCACTATTTTGATTGGTGCTCTTTTTATCTTGGGCAACTGTATAAAATGTATTCCCATTTATCTCGTATCCTTGGTACGTGAGGATATGCCATGATGGTTACCTAGCCAACAAATACAGTTGCTCATCAATATTGTCATCACTTTGACATTCTTTTCGCAACCAACCACTAAAACTTTCCATGTGCTGACGCCTAATCCAAGCTTCAGTCTTCCCTAGAAACTTGGATCGTAAGAACTCCTTATGTATCTCGATGTACGAATGCACCAATGACGAGTTCTGAAGAACTGTGTAGTGTGCTTTATTAAAATAATCATCTTCCATGCCAATATATGTTTTCTTCCCTAAAGTTCCTTTACCACCGAGTCTCCCCTCATGTCGCGATTCGGGAACGCCAATCAGGGCAAGGTCAGGAATAAAGTCAACACAGAACTCAATGACCTCCTCTGTTCCATAGCCCTGGGCGATGCTTCCTTCAGGCTTAGAACGGACTTTCACATATTTCTTCAAGACTCCCATAAACCTCTCAAAGGGGAACATGTTATGCAAGAACACAGGTCCAAGAATACTAATCTCCTTCACCAAATGAACTAGGAGGTGTGTCATGATATTAAAGAAGGATGGAGGGAACACCAACTCAAAGCTGACAAGACATTGAACCACATCATTCTGTAGAGTAGCTAGTTCCACTGGATTGATTGCCTTCTGAGAAATTGCATTGAGGAATGCACATAGCTTCACGGTGGCTAGACGTACATGTGGAGGTAGAATTCCTCTTAAAGCAACTAGAAGCAATTGCGTCATAAGCACATGGCAGTCGTGGGATTTTAAGTTTAGGAATTTCTTCTCTGGCACATTTATTATACCCTTTATATTGGAGGAGAATCCCAATGGGACCTTGATGCTGCTTAGACATTTGAACATGTTGTCTCTCTCTTCTTTGCTAAGCGTGTAGCTAGCAGGACTTAAGTAATGACGTCCATCATCTGTCTTCTCTGGATGAAGGTTGTCTCGTTCTTTCATGCCCTGCAAGTCCTAGCGTGCTTCAAGTGAATCTTTTGGCTTCCCGTACACACCCATGAATCCTAACAGGTTCACACAAAGATTCTTTGTTAGGTGCATCACGTCGATTATGTTGCGGACCTCTAGAACTTGCCAATAGGGTAGCTCCCAAAAGATGGACTTCTTCTTCCACATGGGTGCATGTCCCTTAGCATCTTTAGGAACAGATTCGCTGCCTTGTCCCTTTCCAAATACTACTTTCACATCCTTAACCATTACGAGTACATCTTCCTCGGTTCGGTTACGAGGCTTCTTCCGATGGTCTGGCTTACCTTTAAAATGCTTACCTTTCTTTCTTACTTGGTGATTCAAAGGAAGGAATCGACGATGGCCAAGGTACATGACCTTTCGACATCTTTTCAAATATATACTGTCAAGGTCATCAAAACAATGTGTGCATGCATTATATCCTTTGTTTGTCTGACCTAAAAGATTACTTAAAGCAGGCCAATCATTGATTGTTATGAACAACATTGCTCGTAGGTCAAAGTGTTCTTGTTTGTACTCATCCCAGACACGTACACCTGGTTTGTTCCATAAAACTAGAAGTTCTTTAACTAATGGCTTCAGATAGACATCAATATCGTTGCCAGGTTGCCTCAGACCATGGATGAGGATCGGCACCATAATTAACTTCCGCTTCATGCATAACCATGGAGGAAGGTTGTAGATACATAGAGTAACTGGCCAAGTGCTATGACTAGTGCTCTGCTCCCCAAAAGGATTTATACCATCTGTACTTAAGGCGAACCTTAAGTTTCTAGCCTCATTTGCAAACTCTGGAAATTCCCTGTCTATCGCTCTTCACTGGGACCCATCAGCTGGGTGTCTCAGCATATTGTCTACCTTATGGTCTTCTTTATGCCACCGCAACAACTTTGCATGGTCTTCATTTCTAAACAAATATTTTAAGCGTGGTATTATAGGATCATACCACATAACCTTGGCAGAGATTTTCTTTCTAGGACGTTGTTCACCCTCGACGTCACCAAGATCATCGCGCCTGATCTTATACCGCGCTGCTTTACATACCGGGCATTCATCTAAATTCTCGTATTCATTGCCATGGTAGAGGATGCAGTCATTAGGACATGCATGTATCTTCTGGATTTTTAATCTCAAAGGGCAGACAACCTTTTTTGCTTCATACGTAGTGGTGGGCAATTCATTTGGCTTCGGAATCATCTTCTTTATGAGGTCTAATAAATTCCTAAATGCCTTGTCGGATACACCATTCTTTGCCTTCCACTGTAGCAATTCCAGTGTTGTACCCAGTTTTTTTTGCCCCTCTTCGGCCGTCGGGTATAGCAACTTCCTATGATCCTCAAGCATGCGCTCGAACTTAACTTTCTCTTTTTCACTTTCGCATTCTTGTTGTGCATTACAAATGGCATCGCCAAGAGCATCATCGAGATCATCTTCTGCCGCTACCTCTTCTTTATCTCTCCCCATTATAGTATCATCAAAGGCACCATACTAAGCAATAATGTCATCAATGTCTAAATCTTCTCCTTCACCTTCTTCCATCATAACCCCGCTTTCTCCATGCTTAGTACAACATATATAGTTTGACATAAAATCTGACTTAAGTAAATTTGAATGAAGACTCATTGAGCTTGAATATTCCTTTAAATTCTTACATATGGCACATGACAACATATGAAACCATCCTGCTTATTTGTCTCGGCCACACCTAAGAAATAGTACACGCTCTCAATAAAGTCTTGGGAGCGGCGATCGGCATTGTACATCCAATGGCGTGACATAATCTGCATTACATGACAAATTATAAAAACCTTGAATATAATTAAGTATTTTATTACACAACATAGATGACACACACACGATTGATTAATTAACTAAGCCTGGCTACAACGTAAGCAATCCCAACTATCACTAAACAAACTAAAACTACAATGCACTTCAGTAATATAATTATTTCGTGATCGTACGCAACTAAAACAGACAAATCATTCTTCTGTTGAATATCAATAAGCTTCTCCTGCTGGCTCACTGCCTCATCATCAGCAGCCGCTACCTCAAGCGCACCCGAATTCTACACGTATGTAGCATAATCTTCCTCCCAGTACCAACCATCACATCCATTGCCCTCCCACTGAAATTAAAGCCAAAAAATATTTAGTCAAAAATATTCAAGAAAAGCAGGTCAATTAGCCATAATAATCAAATGCGTAAGAAACTCACATCGCGATCTGGGCACTTGTAGAAAACACGACCCTTGTTGGGTCCCTGTCTCTTGACTCGGTACTCCATCACAATCTTCTGCTTACACTTGCCGCAGATAATGAGAGGGAGTTCTGGCCTCAGTCGTTTCGCAACCGAACGAGAGGCCGAGGATCCGGTACCAGTTGTCATCTACTTTCTATACTTATTTTTGCAAACTAGTGTAAATTTCACATTTTCTAAAATGATATATTTAAACAAAACTAAAATTATTTATTTATCTAACTAAACCATGAAATATGTACGATGTATAATAGTAAAATACCAAACTATCAAGTGATTTTACTATTGTAAATCATCATGTGATTTTGAGCTAAAAATGACATAGAAATCACATAACTCAAAAACATGTTTCAATAAATAACCATCCGTACTAGTTGACCTTGCTTACGTGATCATCTCGGCGAACATTTCTCCACCGGACGGCACCGTACTTGGCCAAGGAAGAGCTCCGATTCTACGAGAAAGGCAACACGGTCTTCCACGACCGTTGTCGCTCTCCCTCGTAGAATCAAAGCTTCTCCTTGACGTCCGTTACCGCTCGGCAGAGAACCTGCTCGCCGAGATGAACACGGTCCGCAAGTTCAACTAGTATGGATTTTCTATAATTTTTTAACTATTTTCTAAGTTTTTCATTTCATGGAAAATTTAATTCTAAAAAATAAAAGGCATGATTTCTAAGTAGTTTATTTTATGGAAAAAATAATTCTAAGTGACCTGCTCGATATCGGCGAGCTCGCTGGCGTTTAGGTTGCCGAGGATAGTAACATTTGTAGATGACATTTGTAGATCTGAAGTTATCAAATATCCATCAAATTATTGCTCAAAAATATGTTTCAATAAATAACCATCCGTACTAGTTGACCTTGCTTACGTAATCATCTCGGCGAGCATTTCTCCACCGGATGGCACCGTACTTGGCCAAGGAAGAGCTCCGATTCTACGAGAAAGGGAACACGGTCTTCCACGACCGTTGCCGCTCTCCCTCGTAGAATCAAAGCTCCTCCTTGACGTCCGTTACCGCTCGACAGAGAACATGCTCGTCGAGCTGAACACGGTCCGCAAGTTCAACTAGTACGGATTTTCTACAATTTTCTAACTATGTTCTAAGTTTTTCATTTCATGGAAAAATTAATTCTAAGATCACGTAAGCCGCCGGGGACGAGGATGACGCGTGCTCCAGCGAGGACGAGTGAGGCGTGATTTTGATGAACTAATTTAACTTTTGTTTATCCAAACATATATGCAAATCATCATGTGATTTTGAGCTAAAAATGACATATAAAATCATAATAAAGTCCAACATATAAAGTTACACATGCATCTACATCGCAAAATGAGATAAGCTACTGATAAAATATAAGAGGATTAAGTTTGTTATCTCCAAAATCGAAGAGCAACACCAATGAAAGGGGAGAGAGCAAGAACAACAGCAAGCTGAAGAACAGAGGTAGTTAGATTGAATGGAATGGCTCGGGTTCGGGGAGAAAGAAATGAGCTGGATTATAGGCCGGGATAATTAGTCCCGGTTAGAGGTCAAACCAGGACTAAAGATTAATCTTTATTCCCGGGACATCACCTAAACCGGGACTAAAAGCTTTAGTCCCGGCTGGTATTACCAACCGGGACAGACCTTTAGTCCCGGTTGGTAATAACAGCCGGGACTAAAGATCCCTGCCCCGCGGACGACCGTTGGGCAGAGACCTTTAGTTCCGGTTGGTATTACCAACCGGGACTAAAGGGTCAAAAAAAAAAATGCCGAGACTAATGCTAAATTGGGACATCGTTCTAAAATCTGTTCTCTAGTAGTGTGTCGTTGTAAAACTGTAGCTGGTTGCTCTTGAGAGTGATGATGTGTTTGTGTGATGGGAGATGGAGCTACAGCACATATATAGGCAGACAGCCTACAGACCGATGAGAAGCACTGCAAGACAACGTACACGCAGTCTTGTTTGACTTCGTTGGCAAAGCACGTTGAACTTAAACGAGGACCATTGTGGTGTGCTTTCAGGTCCGGCGTGCTGAACTACGAACTTGACCGTTTCTCTACGTATCTAGCTACATGTAAATTAGTTTAAACCCTACACGAGTAGCTAAGTTGGTACCTCATCTTTTTAACACCGTTCGATTTCTCTCAATAAATTGTTAGTATTTTTTCCACCATTATAATTTTTTATTTAATTGTTTTTTAAGGTAAATTTTTTATTTAAATTTAGCCTTGTCTCAGTTTAACTGAAAACAGGGTCCACTACTCTAAATTCCCAATCAGTGTACCGGTTCACTATAATATATTTAAATTTCTCCTTTTACAATGACTGTATTTAAAAATCGCCGATTAACTTAGTGGCATAAGTAAATTTTGCTAATTTTTTCTCGATACTTATTTTAGCCGTCCTCTGAGTCTATAAGACAATCGGAAATCAACTAAAACATCAAAGAGCAATACAATGTTACAACATCGACATAGGAGCTCCATTCTCTAAGGAAAAATACTAAAACATTAACACTTCCATTCTCAACCGGGACAATACTAAAATTAATACTTATGAGTATTTATTTGCGAGTAAATACTTAAAGTATTTAACAATACAAAAATAATATGTCTATATAGCAACAGAATGTTGGGCATGTTGCACGCTTAGAGCATCTCCATGAGTTCCTAAAACACTGTCACATTCTAGTACTTTTAGCAAGATTGAAAAAAACATCTCCAACAACTCTCAACCCCACCTTCAAATCCTTTGGCACTTGGGAAACCCAGGCCCAGCGCGGAAAAATACGCACAGTGCCGCGTCCACGTATCCTCCTCATGCGAGGTTTCCTCGGCGATCTCTTCCATATACCAGACTACGTCTTGGAAGCTGATCTTCGCTGACGCATCTAGCCAGCCACAGCTGGCTGCTGGCCGTCCTGGGTTGGCCATGCCTAGCTGTGGTTGGCCGAGGCTGTCGTGCGCTGGCCGACTACTGGCTACCTGTGGCCAGCCGTGGGCGGGTGTGGCCTAGCCAGGGGCCGGCTGTGGCTTGCCCAAGGCCGGCTGTTGTTGGCTGATGGATGGCTGCCATGGCCTAGCCAGGGTCGATTGTGGTCTAGGAAGGATTTTTCAGAGGGGAGACTAGCTTCGGCAGCCGGTGTCATAAGGGCGAAAGCGGAATGAGGAGGCAGGCAAGAAGCAGGTGGCAGTGGAAGATGCATGGCTGTAGATGATGAACCCGAGCATGGGGCGTGTAGTGTAACTGGTGAAATCGGAGCCGGAAGCCAGGATCAATGACAAGGCAGCACCAGCGCTTACATACAAGGGCGGCACGGACGAGGTGCAGGCACGCGGGTTTGTCCGTTGGTCAGGGGTTCCGTGGGTGCGAGGGGTTATTAGCTTATTATATGGTCCGTCCGATTCAACCAGGTCGTATACTCGTCCAACACGGAGATTCTATATACGATGGGAACACGAGAATTCACTGAATTGTATACGGAATCAAAAAATTTCGAAATACTCCACAGTACAGTACAAACTCACACACACGATACATTCATACATCATACATGTTTGGTTACAAAACAAGAGATAAATACACACGGCCGTGCAGCACCAGCAACGTAGTACTTTTAACTTGAACTAGATTACTCTCCGAGCGCAAAGGCAGCAGCATCAAAGGTGTCAGAGAGGCCGGTGCCGGTTTTGAAGGTGACCTTGTCCGGCGAGGCCTCGGGAACATAGACCTCGACGACGCTGAGCCAGAGCATCAGCTCCTTGGTCTTCACGCCCATGATCTTCATTAGCTTGCCCTTCTCGACGAAAGCCGTCACCTCGGAGGCATAGGACACCGTCTGCTTGATCTTCTTGAATGTGTGCTCGACCTTCTTCTTCCCCTGCACCAGCCACATGAACCCTGTCTCGCTGTTGTACCCGAACTCCTGGATGTCCTCCATTGGAAGCAGGCCCTTGGGGAGGCCAAGCTCCTCCAGCAGCTCAATGGACTTCTTTCTGCACGCGGCGTCTCCGGTGATGACATCTGCACCAGCGCGGTGGCCCTGGATGGCCTGCAGGGACGCCATGGTTTGTAAATTGAGCTGTGAGTAGGGCCAAGAAAGAGACTATAGTCTATATGTAGCCGTAAACTGTATATAGCTAGCTAGCTGCTCTTGAGAGTGATGAAATGTTTGTGTGATTAGGGATGGAGCAACAGCACATATATAGGCAGGCAGGCAGCTTGTAGAGACTACAGACTACAAAGAAGCAGTGCAGTCTTGTTTGACTTCGTTGGCAAAGGCGTTGAACTTGGTGAGGACCATTTTGGCGTGCTTTCCATCCCGTCCGGCGTGATGAGCTACAAAACTTTGACCGTTTCTCTACGATCTAAGCTCCAATGAATTGTACATTATGTAAATTAGTTTAAACTCTATTCGATTAGCCACATGTTGGTATGCCATATTTTTATACACGGATTGATGTCTCCCAATAGATGGTTAGTATTTTTTTAACCATTGTAAAATCTCTCTTATTTAAATTTAGCACAGTAGGTCCATATTAATCCTTCGGTTGCCACATCTTTGTCATGTGGCCTTCTGCCGGTTTAACTGGTGAAAGATACTGAAAACAAGGTCTAAACCACTACAGTGAATTCCAAATCAGTGTCGCCCACCAGTTAAATGTGGTACCACTTAGCAAGGCTTCACTTCACTAGTGAAGCTATTTTTCTTCTCTAGCTCCACGAACAGCTCCCCAGGTAGAGCTAGGGCTATTTTAATGAACTGTTTGAGAAAATAGCTCCTTATTATAGTAGTTGAAAATGCTAAAATGTCTACAATACCCTTACTCCTCTTCAATCCTCACTATTTTCCTTACTTTTTTATCTTCTCTCTTTCTTCTTTCTCTCGACACCTCCCTCATCTAGTTTCTCTCAGTATCTTAAACGACCTCGCTCGTCCCTCCCAGTGGCCCGTGTGCCCTATTTTGGCAGCTCACGTGCCTCTCCCGAACGACCCACGTGCCCATTGCAGCGGCCACGTACCCTGGCGCTTCCATATGGTTGTGCCCCATTCGCGCCACGATGGCCGCCGCGCGCCTTGCCTTGATGGCCCACGGGGAGCTGTGCCCATGCCCTTCCTCACACACAGTTGGGGAAATATGACATCAATACTTAATGGGGCCCATAGGCGTGGGTTGGAGCCATGTGAAGCCACTATTTTTGGCTCATCTCAGCCCAAAATTCTATAAGGGTAGGATTTGAAGGACTCTTTGGGTGGAGCTATTCCATTTTACCTCTTTTGGTACAAAATGGCTCCAAAAAGCACCAGGAGCAGGTGGTGGCGCTATGCCAAATGGGGTATATACTTAAACTTTGCCTCTTATGATGACTGTATTTAAATATCCCCGGTTAACTTGGTGGCATAAGTATATATTGCTATTTTTTCTAGACATTGAATTTAGTCGTTCTCTGACTCCTTCCCCTCTTCCCTTTGTAGTATAAAAAATCAAAAATCAACTTTCGACTGTGAAGCTGGCGAAATCTCAGGCAACATTGATGCCCAGGGAGGCCAAAGTTTTGAATTCGAACTCAACGGGCTCTTCCTTGGATTTTCATTCGGCCCAATCTAGAGCCCAATAACTACAGCGCCAACCTGCTTTAATTGTCTACACTACTACAGAATGGACTTGTTGTCCCGGGCGGTAACGGTCTTTAGTCCCGGTTACCGCGCCGGGACAACGATCCCGGGACTAAAGGTGCCACCTTTAGTCCCGGGTCATCGAGCCGGGACTAAAGAGGGACCTTTAGTCCCGATTGGTGTTACCAACCGGGACTAAAGGCCCTCCAGCCGAGCAAACGTGGCCGCACCCTTTAGTCCCGGTTGGTAACCCCAACCGGGACTAAAGGTTCCTTTTCTTTTTCTTTTTTTTATTTAATTTGTTTTCAGTTCAGTTACACGTATTTGTTTAATATATAATATGTTTTTATGTACGTATTCTACGCTGCTAATATAAATACACGCACGCATATAATTACATCTAATTCTCATCTCGAGCATTATTATATTCGAATAAAGTATGAATCTATATATATTATAGATATATATATGTATATATACAACACTTTTATAATCTTGTTCTCGAAAATGACGATATCAATAAACATTTAATTTACATCATTTATTCCTTAGGATCAAAGTAGAACTCGCCATTGGGATTTTGCACTTTTTCTAGAAGATATCCTGCTATTGACTCTTGAACTGCTTTTAGATGGTCTTTTTGCATGACCCTTCGTTTCAACCATTCAGTCTTGCATTTGAAATAAAAGGAAAAGTATTAATACACACATATATATATATATATATATATATATATATATTCATTTAAAAATAAATAAAAAATTGATATATACGTACTCTGAGGACATCTTTAGGAGTTCTTCTTATGTGTGCAGTGATAAATTCACAAACGTAGTATCCACACAAGTTATTACCTGGTTCCTGCCGCAAACACCACTGTACGAGAAGAACATTATTCTCATCATCTCACATGTAAATTGAAGTATGATATAGTAATTAAACACGTGGGGAAGTGTATATAGTACAACTTACTGGTATTTCAACTACATTAAGTGGTGCCTTGCAATCCTTGCGATGTTGCCGAATAAACTCTTTCCAAACCCTGCGCGACCAATAATGTACGATCGTTAATAAATTATGGCAAAGTCTATTCAATAATAGTTGTGCGCGAGAGATCGAAATTACCCCTGGATAATGTCTATCATATCTTGGTATAGTGCCCGCTCTTTTCTCAACGAGTCAAAGATTACTAACCGACTTGAGTTTAACTCAATGATAATGAGTATCCAGTGAAACCTGCATTGGTTTATACACACACGTACATGCATATAAGTTGTATTGATATTACATAAAATGTGTAGACTACATTATTATTAACACTTACTCAAAGTTGTACGGGAAAAGTATTGTTGTCTTGTCGTGCTGCTTCACGAAGAACATCATGATATTCTCCTGTGCTTCAGATACCCACCGCTCCTTGACAATAATACCAGTTTTGAATACGATATAAGGATCAATGAAGCCAACACTGGTGTCTTGTATTCTTTAGAGCTCTGACATCTGGAATCTATATATAAATATAAGTTACATGTGAGGATAATTATATACACGTACGCATGGAAGTGAGTTTATTAAATAAAAGTAAGAATCACTTACAAACAAAAGGAGCTAATGATTGATTTGTCCAGAGCGTCCATGTGGTATAGTTGATGCAATTCTTTGAAACTAATATGTAAGATGTCATCGCCACGAAAGTAATGATGGTCTCTAAATCTGACAAAGATCCACTGCTCACCCCTGCCACACGCCTGCATATACCACTTGTTGAGCAAGTACATTTGCATACCCAATTCATTCAGAGCCGTAGGGTTGTACAGACTTTTGCCATATTTATAAGTCTTCCAGGTATCAACTTCCAGGTTCTGGATTGGAGCTTTGCCCATCAATTGATCCAAGGTTAAACCAGTATCTTGAAAAAAGCATTAAGGGCTTGAACCGACACTTCTCCAGAGTTGTCTGGTCGATAGACTTCTATATTGGAACCATATTCATTAGCAACAACAAGATTTTGCATTGGTTGCTTCTGTTGTCCGAGCTGTGGGACATTCTTCCCTGATGCTCTTTTCCTTTTCTTATCTGCATCATGTGACTTCATGAGGGAGGGGTCATAGTCTGATAGTGGCGAAGGCTTACGAAGTTCAATCATCTTTTTCTTGTGTTCATCGACCTTCTGCCTCAGCACATCTTGTGGTATGTAAAAGTACAGCTTCTCCTTAAGCTTCGCTTGACTCTTGTTTTTGATATCTATAAAAAAATCTTTCACTTTTTTGTCTTCTTCAGCTGTTATTTGCTCATCAGTCTTTTCAGGAAGTATTTCTTGAGAAATAAGTCTTTTTCTCGGGGTCTTCTTTGCCACCGGGACCTTAGACGTCTTTGTAGTGCGTCACTGTGGAGGGGGTGGGGGCGGTGTTGGAGACTGACGTGGAGGCGATGAGGCCGGTGTTGGTGGAGACCGGCGTGGAGGCATTGGAGATCGTTGTGGAGGCGGTGGGGCCGGTGTAGGAGTTGGAGATCATTGTGGAGGCGATGGGGCCGGTGTAGGAGTTGGTGATCGCCGTAGGGTTGAAGTCGTCTCGCCCCCCGCGATGCTATGATGAGATGGGGAATGAATGATTAGGCTAGGCTGGGGGAGACCCTGCTACAAAAACAAGTTGTGTGTCAATTATTTTTGAAGCCAATAGAAAATTAATAGAAAATAATATTTCATTCACTTTCATTTGTACCTAGGGTGAGGTAGGGGAAGCGGTGGCGCCCCAGGAATGATGATGAAGCATTTGCGCCATTGAATAAATGTCTTCTCTACTTCTCCTAGTATTTTCTCCCCATCACCGCCTTCAATGTCAAGAGAAACATTGTTGTAACCTTTGAGCACTCTATCGACCGAGACGCTAGCATATCTAGGTTGAATAACTGACCCATGGATTCTTGGTGTCTTCGTTCGGTCTATTGGAGATACAACCCCGATAGCCACCATGATTGATGCATTATTACCATTTGGAATGTGCAGCTCACATGTTGTTAGAGGCTCAATAATGTCATCAACAGGGAAGCGCAACCCAGCGTTGTCTTGAATAACTGGCAGCTCCATAGAAGCACAACTGCTTTTCATCTGACCAACGGGGCTAATGGTGACTCTTGGCATTGATTGCGATTGCATTTGACTCATTGCTAGCTGCACTTGCCTCTTGATCTCCTCCTGCATTCTTGCCTCAAGAGATTTTTCTCGTTCACGTGATTCAAGCAATGCTTGTCGTGACTCATCAACAAATTGCTCCAATGCACGGATTCATTCTGCCTCCTCATCCTTCTTTCTCTGGCGGTTTCTGTAGGTATCCTTGTCTACTGGGAATATGTGTAGCCACGGAACCGCCCCATAGCCTCTTGTTCAACCACCATATTCAGGATTCTCTAGGGCATATGTCAATTCATCCTTCTCTCTGTTGGGCTTGAAAACACCACTATCAGCTTCTTCCCTAGCATGAGCTAGTCTCTGTGTTGCTCTCTCAATTTTTTGGCCGAAAATTAGCTTGCCAGTGTCTGGGTCTAGACTTCCCCCATGAGCGTAGAACCAATTCTTCGCGCGTTGAGGCCAGTTCTTCTCTATTGTTTCAGGTATGATTCCCTTGGCAGTAATCTCTGCTTCTAGGTTCTACCACTTGGGAATAGCACTCCTATAACCACCTGATCCCATACGATAATGGTATTGCTTCTGTCGGGCATTCTGCCGATTCCTCATCACACGTTCCTCACTGTCTTGAGATGTCTTGTATTCTACGAAGGCATCCCAATGGGACTCCAACTTGACAAACGCCTTAGCATTGGAATTCGGCGTAGCATTCTTTAAGATAAACTTTTTATACAATGTCTTCTTCCAACTCTGGAACAATGTTGCCATCTTCTTCATTGTCCAATCCCTCACTAGCTCCTTCAAAGCATCATTTGCTTGTAATGTGAAATGCTGAGTGATATCTCTCCAAGCTAGGTTCTTGTCACGATCAGATACAAAACTAACATTAGGAGCGGATATCTTCTGCTTCCATTCACGAGCACTAACTGGGATCCTGTCCCTTACAATGAACCCACATTGATTGACATATGTCTGAGCATGTGGTCCCAATGGTTTGCCGGTGTCGGTGTCGAATTCTGATATTATGAAACGGCCCTCTAATGGCTTTTTTGGCCCTCGGACTTTCCTACTTTTGTCAGTGGTTGATGTAGATCAGAGACCGGCTACATGAGTAGCAACACAACGATTAACAATAAATATACGTACGCATGCTTCTATAAGAGATGATAGATAATCGAATATACCTCGCCAGTATTTTCTTGCGCGACAATTTGTTGATCTTCAACCACCGGCATATTCAGTATATCCTCATAATCAGCAAAGTACTGACTCGTGTCATCTACATCCACATTGGTGCCGGCGTTGATAATATCCGCCATTTTGTCATCACTCAAGTTATCATCCGGAGCAGCCATTTGTATCTTCAAGATAACACATAGATAGAATTACTATGGTACATAAGTACATGTGATAACACATATAGAATTACTAAATCCAATTAAATATAATAATACATAATATTTCATAAGGATAAACAATAATAAGGTATAGGCTTTGGAATCGAATCAAAAACACTTTCGATCCAAAAACATGGAAATAAGTACATGTATATATATACACATAGAATGATACAATATATTTTCTCTCTCTCTCAACACATAGAAATAAGTGCATATGTCTATATCTCTAGATATGCATGTGATAACACATAGAATGTCTCTCTAGATACAATTTTCTCTCTCTCTCTCAACACATGAAAATAAGTACATGTATATATACATATAGAAATAATTAAGTACATATGTATACATATAGAATCTCTCTCTAGATATATATAGAGAGATAGAATATATAATTACTAAATTCAATTAAATAAATCTAACATGAAATCAGATAAACTAGTAATAGATAATACATTTTAATCTAACATAATTAAAAAACTATGATAAAAAACTATCTAAATAAAATACTAATTAAATTTTAATACATTTAAATCTAACATATATAAAAAAACTATCTAAAAAATAACTAAAAAACTAACAATAAACTACTAATTAAAATTTAATACATTTTAATCTAACATACAGCCAAGACTTTGTAAAAAAAATCTAAAAAACATGGCCGATCGAGAGCACAGATCAAGAGTTCGACGAAGGGTATGGTGGGCGCGCGGGAAGTGTCGGTGACGGAGGGTGGGGCGGGTGCGGCGGCAGAGACAGGATGCGGCGCGCGATGCGGGCCGGGAGAATGGCGCAGCCGGGCGGGGGTAGACGACGACGGCGGATGGCGTGGCCGGGCGGGGCTGAGCGACGGAGGCGAGATCGAAGATGAACAGAACAGACATTCGATATATATAGGCCGGGACTAAAGGACATTTAGTCCCAGCTGGTAAGACCAACCGGGACTAAAGGTCCAACCCTTTAGTCCCGGTTGGTCTTACCAGCCGGGACGTCCAACCCTTTAGTTCCGGTTGGTCTTACCAGCCGGGACTAAATGTCCTTTAGTCCCGGCTGGTGTTACCAGCCAGTACTAAAGGTATTTTTGGGCGGGCACCGAAATTGCCGCCCACCCTTTAGTCCTGGTTCTTGGCCTAGGCCGGGACTGAAGGCCTCAAATATTGACAACCTGCCAGCGTAATTGGAAAGGCCTGGGATTTTGATTTTGTTTAATACTAGGTTAATCAATTAATTCCATAGCAACTTCAATACTTTGCAATATTTATTTTAAAAAATACTATTGATTAACTAATTATTTATTGTAAATAGGAAAATTTTGTAACCTAAAGTTTTTAATTTCTTTTATGAATATAGAATATAAATGTTACTAATACTAAGTATTTTGTTAATGCAAAAATATATTTGTAACTTAAAATTAATAAAACTAATATTATTCGATAGGAAATTTATTATCACATTATTGTAACGTCAATGTTTCAATTTTTTCTCGATTTTTGACCAAAATTGACAGGAAATTTTTGTTGAACCTATAAAAATAAAGAGAATGTAGTATTTTTTGTTCTACAACTTTTTCAAATGAAAAAATGGCCTATATAAGGATTGTATATATTGATGAGCTTAACAAACTTGGTATTCAAAATTTTTTTAATTTGAGACAATCTAGGGTTCCGAAAACTAGTTTGTAGGCGTTGAAATTTAAAAATCACAAATTTGAACCGTCCAAACTTTCTCAAATGGAAAGTTGACCAAAACAACAATTGTAGATATTTTTGAGTTTAATAAACTTGGTATTCAAAACTTTTCAATTTGAAGTCATTTAGAGTTCATAATACTAGAGTCAAAGTGTTGTTTTTTTATTTGACCAAATTTGACTTGGTCAAACTTGCTCAAATGAGACACTAAATGACCTCAGATGATAAAACTCTGAATACCAAGTTTGATCATCTCAGCAAGATCTACAATTGTGAAGTCATAACATATTACATAATATCTATCTCTAAAACATAATATATTAAGCATGCATTGTTGTATCATGCGGGCACAACAGTGAATTTCTTCTTGACGTATGATCCTTGGTTATGATCTTGTCGTAACCATGGAGTGTCTTCATCATTTAACATGATGCTTGGATCTTTCTTCACTATAAAGGGTGGAATTCGGACATTTCTTTCGTAATCTTCTGACATGTCTGACTTGTCTTCAATTCCCACTATATTTATTTTCCCAGAAAGAATTATGTGGCGCTTTGACTCATCCCTCATTGAGTTGATGTCTTCGTTTTTCCTCTCTTTGATTTTGTAGACATGTCTTTCACATAGAACACCTGACTCACATCGGCAGCAAGGACGAATGGTTCCTCTTTGTACCCAATATTGTTGAGGTCCACTGTTGTCATTCTATACTCTTTGTCGACTGTTACCCCTCCTCCGGTCGGCTTCACCCATTGGCACCGGAACAAAGGGACTTTAAAATTAGGTGCGTAGTCTAGTTTCCATATATCTTCTATGCGGCCATAATATGTTTGTATATTACCATTTGGATCTGTGCCATCTATGCGAACACCACTATTTTGATTGGTGCTCCTTTTATCTTGGGCAACTGTATAAAATGTATTCCCATTTATCTCGTACCCTTGGTACGTGAGGATATGCCATGATGGTTGCCTAGCCAACAAATACAGTTGCTCATCAATATTGTCATCACCTTGACATTCTTTTCGCAACCAACCACTGAAACTTTCTATGTGCTGACGCCTAATCCAAGCTTCAGTCTTCCCTAGAAACTTGGATCGTAAGAACTCCTTATGTATCTCGATGTACGGATGCACCAATGACGAGTTCTGAAGAACTATGTAGTGTGCTTTATTGAAATAATCGTCTTCCATGCCAATATATGTTTTCTTCCCTAAAGTTCCTTTACCACTGAGTCTCCCCTCATGTCGCGATTTGGGAACGCCAATCAGGGCAAGGTCAGGAATAAAGTCAACACAGAACTCAATGACCTCCTTTGTTCCATAGCCCTGGGCGATGCTTCCTTCAGGCTTAGAATGGACTTTCACATATTTCTTCAAGACTCCCATAAACCTCTCAAAGGGGAACATGTTATGTAAGAACACAGGTCCAAGAATACTAATCTCCTTCACCAAATGAACTAGGAGGTGTGTCATGATATTAAAGAAGGATGGAGGGAACACCAACTCAAAGCTGACAAGACATTGAACCACATCATTATGTAGAGTAGCTAGTTCCACTGGATTGATTGCCTTCTGAGAAATTGCATTGAGGAATGCACATAGCTTCACGGTGGCTAGACGTACATGTGGAGGTAGAATTCCTCTTAAAGCAACTAGAAGCAATTGCGTCATAAGCACATGGTAGTCGTGGGATTTTAAGTTTAGGAATTTCTTCTCTGGCACATTTATTATACCCTTTATATTGGAGGAGAATCCCAATGGGACCTTGATGCTACTTAGACATTTGAACATGTTGTCCCTCTCTTCTTTGCTAAGCGTGTAGCTAGCAGGACTTAAGTAATGACGTCCATCATCTGTCTTCTCTGGATGAAGGTTGTCTCATTCTTTCATGCCCTGCAAGTCCTAGCGTGCTTCAAGTGAATCTTTTGGCTTCCCGTACACACCCATGAATCCTAACAGGTTCACACAAAGATTCTTTGTTAGGTGCATCACGTCGATTACGTTGCGGACCTCTAGGACTTGCCAATAGGGTAGCTCCCAAAAGATGGACTTCTTCTTCCACATGGGTGCGTGTCCCTTAGCATCTTTGGGAATAGATTCACTGCCTTGTCCCTTTCCAAATACTACTTTCACATCCTTAACCATTACGAGTACATCTTCCTCAGTTCGGTTACGAGGCTTCTTCCGATGGTCTGGCTTACCTTTAAAATGCTTACCTTTCTTTCTTACTTGATGATTCAAAGGAAGGAATCGACGATGGCCAAGGTACATGACCTTTCGACATCTTTTCAAATATATACTGTCAAGGTCATCAAAACAATGTGTGCATGCATTATATCCTTTGTGTGTCTGACCTAAAAGATTACTTAAAGAAGGCCAATCATTGATTGTTATGAACAACATTGCTCGTAGGTCAAAGTGTTCTTGTTTGTACTCATCCCAGACACGTACACCTGGTTTGTTCCATAAAACTAGAAGTTCTTCAACTAAGGGCTTCAGATAGACATCAATATCGTTGCCAGGTTGCCTCGGACCATGGATGAGGATCGACATCATAATTAACTTCCGCTTCATGCATAACCATGGAGGAAGGTTGTAGATACATAGAGTAACTGGCCAAGTGCTATGACTAGTGCTCTGCTCTCCAAAAGGATTCATACCATCTGTACTTAAGGCGAACCTTAAGTTTCTAGCCTCATTTGTAAACTCTAGAAATTCCCTGTCTATCGCTCTCCACTGGGACCCATCAGCTGGGTGTCTCAGCATATTGTCTACCTTACGGTCTTCTTTATACCACAGCAACAACTTTGCATGGTCTTTATTTATGAACAAACGTTTTAAGCGTGGTATTATAGAAGCATACCACATAACCTTGGCAGGGATTTTCTTTCTAGGACGTTGTTCACCCTCGACGTCACCGGGATCATCGCGCCTGATCTTATACCACGATGCTTTATATACCGGGCATTCATCGAAATTCTCATATTTATTGCCATGGTAGAGGATGCAGTCATTAGGACATGCATGTATCTTCTGGATTTTTAATCCCAAAGGGCAGACAACCTTTTTTGCTTCGTACGTAGTGGTGGGCAATTCATTTGGCTTCGGAAGCATCTTCTTTATGAGGTTCAATAAATTCCCAAATGCCTTGTCGGATACACCATTCTTTGCCTTCCACTGTAGCAATTCCAGTGTTGTACCCAGCTTTTTTTGCCCCTCTTCGACCGTCGGGTATAGCAACTTCCTATGATCCTCAAGCATGCGCTCGAACTTAACTTTCTCTTTTTCACTTTCCCATTCTTGTTGTGCATCACGAATGGCATCGCCAAGAGCATCACCGAGATCATCTTCTACCGCTACCACTTCTTCATCTCCCCCCATTGTAGTATCATCAAAGGCACCATACTGAGCAATAATGTCATCAATGTCTAAATCTTCTCTTTCACCTTCTTCCATCATAACCCCGCTTTCTCCATGCTTAGTCCAACATATATAGTTTGACATGAAACCTGACTTAAGCAAATGTGAATGAAGACTCATTGAGCTTGAATATTCCTTTAAATCTTACATAGGGCACATGGACAGCATATAAAACCATCCCGCTTATTTGCCTCGACCACACCTAAGAAATAGTGCAAGCCCTCAATAAAGTCTTGGGAGCGGCGATCGGCATTATACATCCAATGGCGTGACATAATCTGTATTACACGACAAATTATAAAAACCTTGAACATAATTAAGTATTTTATTACACAACATAAATGACACACACACGGTTGATTAATTAACTAAGCCTAGCTACAACGTAAGCAATCCCAACTATCACGAAACAAACTAAAACTACAATGCACTTCAGTAACATAATTATTTCATGATCGTACACAACTAAAACAGACAAATCATTCTTCTGTTGAATATCAATAAGCTTCTCCTGCTGGCTCACTGCCCCATCAGCAGCAGCCGCTACCTCAAGCGCACCCAAATTCTGCACGTATGTAGCATAATCTTCCTCCTAGTACCAACCATCGCATCCATTGCCCTCCCACTGAAATTAAAGCAAAAAAATATTTAGTCAAAAATATTCAAGAAAAGCAGGACAATTAGCCATAATTATAAAATGCGTAAGAAACTCACATCGCGATTCGGGCACTTGTAGAAAACACGACCCTTATTGGGTCCCTATCTCTTGACTCGGTACTCCATCACAATCTTCTGCTTACACTTGCCGCAGATAATGAGAGGGAGTTCTGGCCTCAGTCGTTTCGCAACCGAATGAGAGGCCGAGGATCCGGTACCAGTTGTCATCTACTTTCTATACTTATTTTTGCAAATTAGTGTAAATTTCATATTTTCTAAAATGATATATTTAAACAAAACTAGTATGGATTTCACATGTTTCAATAAATAACCATTCGTACTAGTTGATCTTGCTTACGTGATCATCTCGGCTAGCATTTCTCCACCGGACGGCACCGTACTTGGCCAAGGAAGAGCTCCGATTCTACGAGAAAGGGAATACGGTCTTCTACGACCGCTGCCGCTATCCCTAGTAGAATCAAAGCTCCTCCTTGATGTCCGTTACCGCTCGACAGAGAACATGTTGGCCGAGCTGAACACGGTCCGCAAGTTCAACTAGTACGGATTTTCTATAATTTTCTAACTATTTACTAAGTTTTTCATTTCATGGAAAATTTAATTCTAAAAAAAGGCATGATTTCTAAGTAGTTCATTTCATGGAAAAAATAATTCTAAGTGACCTGCTTGATATCGGCGAGCTCACGGACGTTTAGGTTGCCGAGGATAGTAACATTTGTAGATGACATTTATAGGTATGAAGTTATCAAATATCCATCAAATTATAGCTCAAAAACATGTTTCAATAAATAACCATCCATACTAGTTGACCTTGCTTACGTGATCAACTCAGCGAGCATTTCTCCACCGGACGACACCGTACTTGGCCAAGGAAGAGCTTCGATTCTACGAGAAAGGGAACACGGTCTTCCACGACTGTTGTCGCTCTCCCTCGTAGAATCAAAGCTCCTCCTTGACGTCCGTTATCGCTTGGCAGAGAACATGCTCGCCGACCTGAACACGGTCCGCAAGTTCAACTAGTATGGATTTTCTACAATTTTCTAACTATTTTCTAAGTTTTTCATTTCATGGAAAATTTAATTCTAAAAAATAAAATGCATGATTTCTAAGTATTTCATTTCATTTGATGAACTAATTTAACTTTTGTTTATCCAAACATATATGCAAATCATCATGTCATTTTGAGCTAAAAATGACATATAAAATCATAATAGAGTCCAACATATAAAGTTACACATGCATCTACATCGCAAAATGAGATAAGCTACTGATAAAACATAAGAGGATTAAGTTTGTTACCTCCAAAATCGAAGAGCAACACCAATGGAGGGGGAGAGAGCAAGAACAACAGCAAGCTGAAGAACAAAGGTAGTGAGTTTGAATGGAATGGCTCGGGCTCGGGGAGGAAGAAATGAGCTAAATTATAGGCCGGGATAATTAGTCCCGGTTAGGGGTCTAAACCGGGACTAAAGATTAATCTTTATTCCCAGGGCATCACCCAAACCGGGACTAAAAGCTTTAGTCCCGGTTGGTATTACCAACCGGGACTAAAGGTAAACCTTTAGTCCCGGTTGGTAATACTAGCCGGGACTAAAAATCCCTGCTCCGCGGATGACCATTGGACAGGGACCTTTAGTCCCGGTTGGTATTACCAACCGGGACTAAAGGGTCCTTTAGTCCCGGGGGCAAAAAAAATGCCGAGGCTAAAGCTAAATTGGGACATCGTTCTCAAATCTGTTCTCTGGTAGTGCTAGGTCCATGCCATTCTAAGAGAGATTGCACGCAACCGGTCCACTGCAATCATTGCTTCAATTATGGACACGTATCCTCCGTTTGCCTTTCTAAGCAACATAATCAATGGCGTTATCGGCTGGTTTCCCGTTAGGAAGATGAAGGGGCGCGTAAGGAGCATATATACACTGTTGAAACCCCCAATCTCGACTCCTCCGTTCCCCCAGTCCACCGCCATGCCACTCCCTACAGAAAACCCCAGCGCTCCCATGGCCAACTGGGTGGTTGATCCGCTTCCGCACGTGCCCACTGGCTTCACGCTTGAGAATCCAGTGCTCTGTCCACCGCTTTGCCATGAAGTGTGCGTGACCGGGTGCTACACCCTCTACAATGAAAGACCTGGTGATCATCAATCTTCAACCGCTGGTCCACAAGGAGGATTTCAAGCATCTCAAGACTACACTTCGTACCTTCTTTCATGATGTCCATCAGGTTCGCACTACTGAAATCCAGCCATGTGCTTTAGGATATGCTTATGTCAGATTTAGTAGTTCGCTTGAGAGGGAGAGGTTCCTTGGTCCCATGTTCAGATTTGGAAACTATGCCATGTCAATCATCAAACACGATGAAGCTAAAAATGCACGCTCCTTGATCTGGATCGTGTTGCCTGGATGTTACTAGTTGGTTTTCCTGAGGACCTGAAGAATGTAGTTGTTATTGCTATGGCAGTTTTAGGTTTTGGCATTTTAGTGCATTGGCATGATACAGAGAACCTTGCTAGGGTTGTAGCTAAAGTCTATCTTAATGATGATGTTAAGATCCCTAACTCTATAAAAGTGAACACCGGCCTCCCTCAGAAAGGAAGATCTTTGGATAGTTCCATGTTTTGTTCTAAAGGAGAATGTGACTGAACTTCAGGATGAAGAGACTTTTGTTACAGTGGGGCCTCTACACCCCCAACCCCCACAGCCCCCATTGGATGGGCCTTGTACCACCTGCTAGTTCAGATGCCACCCCTACAGAATCCAACAATGCCATTGCTACGAATGTAGATGGAGAGGGTCCAAGTCACTAGCAATAGCACCCGGCACCTCAAGACACAGAAGTGATGGATCAAGATAATGCCCTACAGACAGAAGTTCAAAGGGATGTTGCTGCGAATGTTGTTCAGAATGATGTCAACCCTGAGAATGTTGTTGAAAATGTGGTTGCTGGAAATGTTGAGAAGGAGGTCAGGACCACCTCAGTTCCAATGTTTCTAGTTTTTGAATGCAGTGTAGGGTCCTCCACAAGCTCTCAGATCAGTCATTGTTGGCCCCTCAACTACAGCTGACCCTATCATCACTGTTGTGCCCTCCTTCCTGAAAAAGGTACTTAAATTCATACCCTCTAAACCTTCTCCAATTTTCCTAAGGCATCTTACTTTGTTAGACATCAGTCATGAAATTATTATCCCCTCTTACTTCAATGATGATCTCATTCTAGTCCATCTTGCCTTCATTTTGCATCCACAGCTTGGTGGATAGGCCCTGGAAAAGATAGCCCTTGACTACATGGAAGAGGAAGAAGGAGGGCATGACATGGAAATACTTGATGGCCCACCCCCTGTCTTCATGGCCCCAAGGAATAAAAGGGCAATCGAGATAAAAGAAAAGCTTGATGATAGCTTTCTGAGAAGGAGCAAGAGTTTCTCAAAGAAGCTTGAAGGGTTCAAGGATGTAGAAAGTGCCAAAAAGTTCAAGGAGGTTGTTGCAGATGTTGGTGAACCAGTGTCCCTTGCCATGATCCCTCCTCCTGGCAAGAATGTTGCTCCTCATCTCCCTAGAGAGATCCTTGAAGGCATTGGTGAAGGCTTCCTCCAGATTCAGTCTGAGACTATTTCTCTGAACTCCTAGAGAAAGATGATTAAGATGAATAGTCTCTCTGCTGTGGCTATCAGTGCACTAGCTAGTCCTAGGGATGCTGCATAGTGCTTTTGTTAGTTGCTCTAGATCCTCAGTCTAGTGTGTGTACTGGCTAAATAAGAAACTGTATTGCAATACTTGGTGTCTCACAGCACCTCTTGGAGCTCTTATTCAGTCTATGTTTCTATGTCATGTTCTCTTAATGGTGATGCTAGTCATGTTTATGTTTACTATCATTGTTTAGATGTTGATCTCAATGTTTAGAATGTTAGCTGCCTAAATGTTTGCATTTCTCAGCTGAATCCTAACTATCCCCACTTATTTGACACTTTGTTGCTCAAACATATGAAAATTCCCTTGCATGGTTTTAATGGACAGTAATAATAATAATAATAATAATAGATTTAGTAAGATTCTTTTTTGAACATTAGGAGAATCAATTGTCAAGAGAAATGGGATGCAATGAGAGACAAAATCAATGAAAGTGCTTGCCATGTTCTCTGTTTACATGAAATCAAAAGAGAGAGCTTTAACAGTTTCTACATAAAAAATTCTATCATAAAAACTTGGATAAATTTGCCTTCTCCCCATCTGTTAGTGCTTCAGGCAGTCTCCTCACTGTCTGGAATATGAATCTCTTTGATGGCAGTGTTGTACAAGCTAACTTTATGCAGTCATAGTTAGATTGTTTTGCAGGCTTGACAACAAAACTTTTTTTGTTACAAATATTTATGGTCCTACCAACTCTCTACAGAAACAGGGATTTGTTACATAGCTCATGAACCTAGACTATTCTAAATTTGAGGACCGGGTCCTTGGAGGTGATTTTAAACTTATTAGGAACCCAGGAAATGTAAATAATCCTGGTGGTGACATCACTGAAATGAACATGTTCAATGAGTTCATTTCTGATTTAGATCTTGTTGATGTACCATTCAGTGGCAGAAATTATACATGGAGTAATATGCAAACTGATCCTCTTCTGGTGAAATTAGACTGGGTCTTCACCTCTTCTACTTGGACACTTTCCTTCCCTGCAACATTTGTACAACCTCTTCCAAGGCCTATATCTGATCATATACCCTATGTGCTTCACATTGGAAGTAGTATTCCCAAATCTAAATTGTTTAGGTTTGAAAATTTCAGGGTTGATCATCCAGGCTTCCTAAAAGCAGTGAATCTTCATTGGAACAACTCCCCCTTCTTTTCCAATGCAGCTAAAAATCTGTCAGCAAGGTTAAAACAGGTTAGAGCAGGCCTTAAAACTTGGAGTAAGAAACTGTCAAATTTGAGTAAACACATCTATAATTGCGATTGGGTCTTGCTTCTATTGGATGGCCTAGATGATCAAAGGCCCCTATCGAGACTTGAATCTGCCTTCAGAATCTTAGTCAAAACCCAACTAACCACTCGGTTGGAGTCCAAAAGAGCTTGCTGGAAGCAAAGAAATAGTGTGAGATGGGTCCAACTTGGGGATGAGAATACTCATTTCTTTCACACTATGGCAAAAATATCTCACCAAAGAAATTTCATTGTCTCCCTCACTAATACAGATGGCACTATTGTAACAGATCATGAGCAGAAAGCCAATCTTCTGTGCACAGCTTTCAAACACAGATTAGGTGTTTCTGAATTTACTGGTATGGTTTATAATCTTAGTAATATACTTTCATAACATAATCTGGAAGGTTTTGATGCAGACTTCATTTCAAGAAGAGATTGAAGGTGTGATTAGGAACTTGCCAAATAATCATGCCCCAGGTCCTGGTGGCTTCAATGGCCTTTTCATTAAAAAATGTTGGAGCACTGTTAAAGAGGACTTTATCAGATTATTCAAAGATTTTTGCAGTCAAAACATTGACTTGAGAAGAATCAATTCTTCTTTTATAGCTTTGATCCCAAAGAAGGATAACCCTAAAAATGTTGATGATTATAGGCCTATTTCTCTACTAAATTACTCACTCAAGTGCATCACAAAGATCCTTTCAGCAAGATTGTAAACTGTAATTCTCCATCTAGTTCATGCTAACCAATATGGTTTCATCAGGGGAAGAACCATTCATGACTGTTTGGCCTGGTCATTTCAATTTCTACACTTGTGTCACCGATCCAAAAAGGAAATAGTCATCCCAAAAATTGATTTTGAGAAAGCCTTTGACAATTTAGAGCATTAGGTCTATATATGTAGCCGTAAACTGTATGTAGCTAGCTGCTCTTAAGAGTGATGAAGTGTTTGTGTGATTAGGGATGGAGCAATAGCACATATATAGGCAGGCAGGCAGCTTGTACAGACTACAGAGTACAGAGAAGCAGTGCAACGAATGGTGCAGTCTTGTTTGACTTCGTTGGCAAATGAATTGTGCAGTCTTGTTGACTTCGTTTGGCAAAGGGGTGTTGAACTTGACGAGGACCATTTTGGCGTGCTTTTCCATCCCGTCCGGCGTGCTGAGCTACAAATTAACTTGACCGTTTCTCTATGTATCTAGCTCCAATGAATTGGTACATTATGTAAATTAGTTTAAACTCTATACAAGTAGCCAAGATACTGAAAACATGGTCGAAACCACTATAGTAAATTCCAAATCAGTGTTGTCTACCGGTCCACTATAAGGTCTTATTTGGCACGGCTCCACTTCATCAGCGAAGCTGTTTTTTTTTGCTTCGGCTCCATGAACGGCTCTTCCGGTGGAGCTAGAGCCGTTTTGGTACCCATTTGGCAAAACAGCTTCGTGTCGTGGACAAAACCAATGAAAAGACCTAAATGCCCTTCTTATTCCAATCCAATCCCTATCTTCTTCCCCCGTCTGCCAGAGACGAATGCAAGGAACGACGGGACCGCGTCCGCTCCCATAGACAAATGCGAGTCTGCAACTACTCCAGCGACCTTGTTCCCCAGCAGCTGCGCGCCATGGACGACCACGCGCGTCGGCGGTCGTGCCCGTGGCGTCTCGCTCACCCTGGCTGTGCCCCGACGGCCAACGCGCCCCTCCCCTTAGCCGTGCTCCGGCGGCCTGCATGCCCCGGCCGTGCACTGGCGGCCGCGTGGCTCGGCTATGCCTCGACGGCTAGCGCGCCCCTCACCCCATCCATGCCTCGGCGGCCTGCGCGCCCCGGCCGTGCCCTGGCGACTGCATGGCCCGGTTGTGCACCGGCGGCTTGCTCGCCCCAGCGGCCCTCTCGTCCTGGCCACGCTTCCCGGCGGCTCGCCGGAGTAGTTCAAGGGCCATTGCCCTGGCCTTTCAATTAAAATCAAAAGACCCAATATGCGTTTACAGTTCAGAGTCAAACTCCAGCACCAGAATGTCCACCTGGACTCAAAGACGATCTTACAACCTTATAACAAAACACTTCCCATAAGCGAAAACTGAAAGACAGCTAACAAACTTCTCCTTGTCCTCCCCTTCAACTAGTCTTGAGCAAAAGAAGTGTTCAGCGTCCTCCACCATGGCACCAGGCTTGTAACAAGCACTGGATCTAGAAGGAAACTTGCATCACCACTGTCTTCAGCTTCACTTCTATGAAACTTCAGGGAATGCTTTGTGGGGTATACGGTAGCTAGAGAATTTCCCCAGCACCGAAGCATGCATTTGCAAACCCACAAGTTTTCAAATTTTAGGATGAGACATTTTTAGCTAACAAACTTAAATCTTAGGAAATACTAAGTTATAACCTAGGCACAGATGAATTATAGATAGAGCCACTATTCATCATATCAACATAGGAGAAACTAAACATTCCTCAAACACATATGAGCGTGGAATTCAATTTTTGTGTGTTTTTATCATATTTTTATTTTTATGAATGAAAACAACTATAAGAAATATAAGTGATAAATATATGTTACCTTTGCGGGGGTTCTCCCCCAAGCTAGCTACAGGCCTATGGTCCGGGATTGCTTGGTGTTGACTCCGAAGAAGGTATATTACTTTTATTTATATATTTTTATTTGGTTTTTAACTCAACCATGTTTCTACTCAATAATTTTAGTTCAATAATCAAACTAATTTGATCAAGGTAGGCTAAACAACCTAAGCACCATGCTTAATTTGAAAAGCCTATGAAAGTATGATTGCACACTAACCATACTTCAAACCAAAACATGTTTACATAGAACATGATGAGTTTTATATGAAAGGTGAACTAATTGTTTTTATTTTTAGCACTATTTAAAGCATAATCTATAGTTTTACTAAGTAAGTTAAAAGATAACTACCGATTTACCTTCGACAAGGGCTCATTGTTTTAAGTCAATTGAGCAGGACTCTTCTTTCATTTCTTGCTTGACGATGGGACATCCGTGCCCGGAGGAGTAGGCGCGGATGATTGCACCTCTTTTGGTCTCCACACCATTTTGTTTGATTTTGGTGGTGTGGTGGTGGACTTTGGAGCTCCTTTTTGTTTCCACACCTTTTCCTTCTTCGGTGGTGTGGGAACAACCTTTGGTGGTCCTTCTTTTTGTTTTTGGGTTGTTCTTTTTCTGCTCCGGCCTCTTTTTGTTTTCTTTATTTTTCTTGACAAGGCTGTCCACTAGTTGAGACTGTATCTCAATCTCCTTTATGCCTTGTGGGTTCAGCCCATACTTGATTTTGATCATGGAGCATTGCTCCTATCGGGGCCGAAAGTCAAACTTTTCTTCTTTGCCGTTGATGTTGAAGTGGATTTCTCTAGATCCAATATCAATCTGTGCTCCCACGGTGCTGAGGAAGGGTTGCCCAAGGATGAGGGGCGATTCCTTCGTGGTTTCCATGTCTAACACCATGAAATCAACTAGGACGAAGTAACCCTGGATTTTCACCGAAATATCTTTGACAATCCCTACCGGATAGCGGACCGTGGAATCGGCTAGTTGGAGCATCATCGACGTAGGCGCGAGATGGGTGGAGTTCAACTTGTCAAAGACGGTCTTGGGCATAACGCTTACACTTGCCCCAAGATCACACAAGGCATGATCGAACTAGAGGTTGCCAATGGACCATGTGATAGTGGGGCACCCAGGTCCTTCTTTTCTGGTAGATGGTTGAGTATAGCAGCGCTACACTCTTCCGTCAGCTTTACAACCTTCGTGGAAGGCAAGGGTTGTTTGTTGTTGATGATGTCTTTGATGTATTTTGCATAGGAAGGTACATGTAAGATGTCCATTAATGGGACGCTCATATGTATCTTCTCTATCATCTCAACAAAATGAGCGAATTGCTCATCCACGACCTGCTTTCTTTTTCTTGTGGGAAATGGCAAGTAGCTTGTATCAACAAAGTCTTGTGGTGTTGTTTCCTCATCTTCTTCTTGATCTTTTTGTGTTTTTGTTGATGGTGAAGGTCCTTCCTCCTATTGCCCTTGTGCTTTTCCTGCTTTATTGTTAGGATTTGGTGGATCACAAGTGGACTTACCACCCCTCATGGTCATCGCATTGTCTTTTTCAAAGGAATTTTAGGGTTGCCTCAGGATTTTCCCTTCATTATTAAAAGGAATGGTAGCAACAATTTGCGCTAACTTTGTTTCTATCATTTTATTAAAGCTCAGTTGATTTTTAATAGAGGAAGATAAACCTTCTATTTTAAAGTTAATATTTTCTAGCATTTTGTCATTATAAGTTAGTTTTTAGTAAGGTTTTCATTAATTTTAGCTTGACCTAAAACTAGGTCTTTCAAGGAAGGTTGTTTGAATTGTAATTTGAGTTAAAGTTCGAATTACCTCCTTGCAGATGCGACTGATTGTTCCACCCACTATTATTACCTTGTCGGAACCTGTTATTGATGTAGGCGGCGTCTTCACGGGTTTCGGGGCAGTTGTTCCCCGAATGTCCAACCTCACCACAGACTTCACAAGTCATTTGCACTTCTATGGCCTAAACGGTGGCCTTCATAGCTTCTTTTTTGTGGGCCCTTTTGTTCAGTCTTGAGAGTAACAGGTCTATTTTTACGGCAAGCATATCCGTCTCCTTCACGGTATGCATGCCTTTTTGTTGTTTTTGCTCTTTTCCCCAGCTCTAGTTTGCCACCATCATCTCGATGAGTGTCGTGGCATTAGCGACAGTGAGGGAAAGGTATGCCCCTCCAGCAGCGGCATCTACGTGCCCCTTCAACATGGGCGTGAGCCCCTCGTAGAAGTTCTAGAGCATGATCCAGTCCTCTATTCTGTGGTGCGGGTAGGCCTGGATGTAATCCTAGAGCCTTTTTGATGCCTCAGGGATGGATTCGAGTGATGATTGCTAGAAGTTTGAAATTTTCCCTCTCAGGACATTGGTTTTGCCCATGGGAAAAAAATTCATGAGGAACGCCGTGGAACATTTGTCCCATGTACTGACAGCTTCCTTCTCTTTGTAGAACCATTGTTTTGCCTTCCTCGCAAGGGAGAAGGGAAATAGATGGATCCTGATGCTAGCTTGTGCGACGTCTTTAATGACTATGGTGTCACACAGTTCTGGCCAGGAAGTGTTGCAAGTGTGCACTTGCGTCCTCGCTTGGCAAACCATAGAATTGGTTTGCTTGTACCACCATGATGAGGCTAGTGCATAGCTTAAAGTTTCTAGTACCAGTGTTGACAGCAGGCCCAACGGGCATGTTCGCAACAGCGGGGGTGGAGTAGTCACAGAGTGACTTGGCCATGACGGTAGTAGCGGATGGTATGGGGTTGACTGGTTCGATTGCCGGTGGAGTAGCAAAAGAAGAAGCGGTACAAGACCTATTCTTCCTTAGGAGTGCCTCTAGATTATCGGTGTAGTTGTTCGCCAGATCAAAACCACTCATACACTATCTTGTTTTCATCCACAACAGGAAGAAAACATGCAGAATTACCCAGCATAAACTATGGCCACCATTACATGCATGTGATCATTGTTCATGTCATGCTAGATTCTTTCAACCTATGCCCTCCCCAACAACGGCGCCAGAAATGCTTGTTGGCATTTCTTAGCGCAATCACCAAGTGAGGAGGTTTTAAGTCCATCATCGGCAACGGCGCCAGAAATGCCTATTGGTATTTCTTAACACCATTACTAAGATTGAGTTAATCTTAACAATGCCGCCAAGAAACACCAACTATGATAGTTTTTAACGATTACAGAGAATATCCGCAAGCGCACGGATCTATCGTTGTAGCATTTCACCCGGAAGTATTCAGGGTATCATTATTTATATTTTCCCAAAGGAGGATAATGTATTAAGAGTCTAGCATGAGCATGAACAAGATTACATACTTGCATAGTGAACCATAGTACATGACAGGGGTAAAAACTGTATTTCATGGATAGTGGACACACATCTAGGCCAACCTCAAGGATAAAAGGAAAACAAAGAATAAAAGAATGTTCCTATGTGGAGCCAGCATGTTCTAATATAGCCGTGCAAAGAACAATTAATGATCATACAAGTTAAATTATTAGAGCTAGAGCTAAGTGTAAGATAGGTCAGGAGGCCACCGAGTACTGGTCTACTAGCAACCTCGTGTGACAATTTAGACTCCTACACCCTACCTGAATGTGGGAGATTACAAGGGACAAAAAGGGTTGTCACCACATGCCGCCTACCCCTTAACCATGGAGTAGGAAATGCATTCACTTGCTCCCATGTACCCGGGCACCACGCCTGATTACACAGAAGCTACATACACCCCCCTAGGACTCCGACCCTATGGATCGACAAGCATAGGACATGGGCACACCCAAAGGCACGATGAACCTGTAACAAACCGGGTTTTTGGTAAAGCCAAAAATACGAACTTTTTAAAAATTTTCCTGCAACGTGTGAAACATGTAATTGCTAGGTCAAACACGAGTCCAACTCGCTAACAAGATGTTGCATACATGTAGATGGTTTGTAGGTGATTGCTAGTGTTTTCGAGTTGTCCTGTGTTTGAGTCTTGATTATTGTTGGAGAGCACAACCCATAGCAACCTCCTTGTGATCCTCGCGGGATTATTTCGAGTCTTCCATGAATCTCTCTCTATAATCCCAAACCCCACTAGAACCCAGACTTGCCATTTATATTTGTGCCGACCATTGGACCGGAGCCCCTAAACCCTAAGACCCCTAGTAGACCACCACGATGAGTAAGCATGTTGTTAATACATGTGGGTACGCACATATAAGACCTAGGAGTAGGAGAACAAAGGAAAAGACCCTCTCCTCTAGTCACCAGTGGAAATCATCTCGAGCCCCCTCTTGGAGCTCACATCTCAGGTACCATCAATACCCCTCTCTTGAAATTCCTATTCAAACTCCATGCGGATTCCCCCGAATTTCCCCCCAAATTTCCACTTCGAGTCTTACCGAATATCCCCTGAAAAATTCCCATCCGAACACTCGTGGAAATTTCATCTTGAGTTTACATGAATCTCTCCAAAAGATTCCTCGAACACTGCCTTATATTTCACCTTAGAAATCCTTCTCAAGATGTGGTGAATTCTTCACAAATCCAAATTCAAAACCATTTAAACATAAATTGGAAAATCTATTCCCTTCTCTCTTCTCTCCCCTCACGCCTTGGCCCGGCCCAGCACTCCCTCACTTCCCCTTCCTTCTGCACCAGCCCAGCAAGCTGCTGGAGCCCAACCGAGCCCCCCTCTCCTTACCCCGCCGGCCCGTCTCGCACCCCACAGGCCCAGCTCGCCAGCCGCACGGCCCACCAGTGCCTTGGACCAGCCTTGCCCCCAGGCGCCCCTTGCCAACCCTAGACGAGGGTAGCTCCTAGCGCCGTCGCCGCTCGCACGCTACGCGACGCGCACGCCAGCGCCCCTCACCCGTGCCTCGCCTGCTCTGCTCCTCAATTCATGCCGCATGTCCCTGCTTGTGCACAGACGCTGAGGATCATCAGCACCCCCTGGAAGCCCTAACCCTCGCGCTATAAAAGCCACAGTAGTCGGTGCCTCTCTCGGACCCCCTGTAGCCGCCGCCGCTCCATCCCTCTCCCTCCTTGCTCCGCTCTACCTTGCTGCACAACCACACCGGTCAGCCATCGCTGGCCATGGCCCTCCACTACCTCACCACATGGCCGCTCCTAGCCGAGCGCCATGGCCACTCGAACGCCGACCTCGACGCCGTCCACGACGTCACTCGAGCCTGCGTACACGACAACGCCACCAGCGCGCCTTGCCGAGCCACTCCACTTCGACATTAAGCACATCCACCACCATGGACCCGGCCTCTACCATAGCATCGTGCATGTCATGTGCCACTGCTTCCCCACCATGGTCGCGCAGTTGCCCACGCCGACAACCCACGAAGCCGAGGGCACCAGCATTGGCGCCCTACTGGTTGCTCCTCCACCATGGTCGCCCACCAGCGCCTCCACTCCAAGCCCCATCATCATGCAGCACCTCTGAGTCGGTGTTGTGCCCCTCCCAGTCCATTGGACCTCGCTGTTCTACAACAGCACATCGCCGTTGAGCCTCCATCCTCTGATGACGATGAGCCTCCCAAAGCCAAGCTTTCACCTTTCCTTGCACCGTAGTGGAGTTTGTGCCTAAGACTGGCCTTCGTGCCACGTTCCTTCACTTCGTAGGGAAGCAGCAGGCCTTGTAGCACCCTTCACCGACTCTGTCGCCCCTCTGACCACCCACTGCTCCGGCCTAACCAGCCGTAGCCGACCCTGGCCACCTGCAGCCAGCCACGGCCATGACCAGCAAGCCACAGTTGTCCAGCAATAGGCTGTAGCCGACCAGAGGAGGCCGCAGCAAGCCGTTGCCAATCGGGATGTGCTCTGGTAGGCCACCTATGGCCGTAGCGTGCCCGAACGCCATGACCAACCCCCACATCGACTATGTCAAGCCTCGAACCAAACCTCACCAAGCGGCTACAGCGACGTAGCTGTGCTGCCGGCAACGAGCCTAACCCGCGTCGAGTGACCTATCATCTGCAAGACCTCGGTGAGCTACATGAACTGAGCTCCTACCTTTATCGCCGAGGCCACCTTGCCCATGCCTGCTTGGCCTTCGAGCCACTGTTGCAAACCAAAGCCGGACCTTCCTAAAGCCCTACATGTTGCCAGCCCAAGACCGATGACCCCTCCATGTGTCCGGCCTTCGAGCCGTGTTTTTCTGCAAGGACCTCGTCAACCGCACGATACCAACGCTCTTGGACACATCGCACACACGCACTCATCGTGTCATTACATTGCACTCACGCCTCGGATGACACTAGCATGAGCCTATTTACGTTGCATAGAAAAACACCATGCCATGACCTTGGATGCCCAACCATAGCGCACTGTTGCCACCGCTACACGCTCGTCTGAGGCCTAGCCCTCCCTTTTGTGACCACCATGAGCTCGAGTACACCGAGAACACCATGTCCTAGCCACGGCCATGACCAAACTCCTAGAGACCATACACAACACCTAGACTACCCCTGTTTAGCTGATGCTAGCGTAACCCTCGCTTTTCTGCTTAGGAGGCGTACAGGTGTGCCTTGGACTTGCCTAACCCCCACACACGGACGATACGAACACACACCCCGCTCTAGCCCTGGCCAAAGAGGAGCCCAAGTACCCCGACTACCCTCCACCTCATCGGCGCGGACGCGCTCCAGGGCGTCGCCGTGCCGTGCACGTCCCGCTTGTCTCCGACCACTCCGACCTGCCTCTCCTAGACCAGCAGGAAGACCCCACCATCTTGCCGGATGCTTTCTTCACTAACCCTTGTGGTGTTTGACAATAGTAGGCACATCTTAGCCAGTCGCTACCATGCCCGGCCAGCCATAGCCAGCCTTTGGCCAACCATTGCCACTTGTAGCCAGCCGCAGCCAGCCACAGCTAGCCACAGTAGGCCGTAGCTAGCCTCAGCTGGCCAGAAGAAGCCACAACCCTCTAGGACAAGTTACAATAGCCTATGGCCCTCCACATCTTTGCCGCGAAGTCAAATTCTAGCTGAACGCCATTCCCCACCGATGAAAGCCCCTTCCTGCTCATTCTTATACTCGTTCATACACTTACAATACGTGATCTTGATCTATTTATATTTGTCTGCACCGTGCCCTTGTGCAGGTCTACCCATCCCCCCTCGCTATGGAATGTGCTACTCCATAGTCGTGTCGAGTTGTTGCATCTTCGGTCGTGTTTGGTTTTTATCGCTGTGTTGTTGCCTGTGTGCCGAACCTTCGAGCCGGCTGAGGGATCATACCTCATTCGGACGCTATGATCACGGGATCTGTCTCACCATGACCATGATGCCAAGTGTAACTCGACCCCTTGCTCTTAGCCAACTTCATAAAACTATGAGTGTTAACTCCTACCTTCGGCCCTAGGACATGGTCGCGATGGATTCGAAATCGAAATCGATATCGATGCGGATATCACCCGCTCACATCGAGCCCTTCGCGACCTAGCCTGTGGGAGATGACCTGGGAGATAACAAACATAGAACGATAGATGCCAACTCATTGGTGTAGCTTGTGGCCGCGAGTTTGCCTTGCCATGACCATGGAGCTACACCACTCTTTTGCTTTTACTTGCCTCTTCGTGCTCAAACCCCCGTATGCTTGTACCTGGTATGACCATCGCATTTCTTTGATTTCCGCGGTGACAACCGCACCGCTATGAATTAGAGAGAAGCCTTAGTGCCAGTGCACCTAAGTCGGGTACCCTATGAGTGGTTTGCGCACTTGGTGTTTGTCGCTTCCTTCCAATGCCCCGTCTTTCGTCGTGGTGCGAGTGTTGGAAGAAGTAGACCTTGTCCCTTGTTGTTCTTGCTCTTGTTGCACCATTAGCCTGCTCTGTTCGATTCCGTCTTGCCCATAATGATTGGATCAAAGACCGGACTATCCCCTTTGGGTTAGCGAAGCTATGGACTATGTCGTACCTCAGACCCGTGCGTGTCAACCCGATCGACCGTCTAAAACCATCTTTCTCAAAGATGTGTCTAAGAACATGGCATGGATGTGCCTAGCTAACCCCCTCATCTTTAGCCGTGTTGAGCGACCCTCTTCTTGGCTCCTGACGTTATTGTGTTGTGTGGATTGAGGGGAAACATTGATGTCCAATCTCTTTGCGCTACCACTTTCTACCATAGCGGGCGAGCCGAAGTACGTTGGAGCCAAGTCACAATAGTGTTAATCGTTCTTGTTTGCTACTCATGTCCAATTGTGACTTGCAGGATAAGGCTACAAGAGCCAAACCCCGTTGTTCTTCTTTCTTGGGGCCCAACTTCCAATCCCCGTCAATTCAATGACACCGGATCAAAAGATCGTGAGCCGTGGTGTTTGCTTAGGATGGGCTGAGGTCTTGGCCATTTATCTTGAAGCTGTATAGGTCAACCACAATTGGCCTAGGAAGTACAGGCTAGGCTTTGACTTAAAGCTCACGCTTAGTGAACAACAACTCCTGTTTCTTTGGCCCATGGATCGGACATCAGCCGAAAGGGCCAAGTCATTTCCTTTTTGTGTTCCTTCTGGGTCTTGTCGCCTTTTTGGAATATTGTTTGTTCTCTTGTCTTGAGTGTGATTTGGAGGTAGTTGCCTCGAGGACAACGTTGGATTGGAACCCGATGGAGGAGGAGAACATGATTGACGAAAGGACCCTGGGAGGAGGAGACCTTGCTGATCGACTACACCGACTAATGAAGATTTGTACCACTACTACCTCGACATCACAGGTGTCATGGCAGCACCCTCTTTTAGATAATCCTATTAGACATTGCATAGTATCTAGAACTGCTAGCACTTTATAATTATTCCTTTGCTAGTACTTTGATGCATGCTACTACCTGAGCCATTATTACCCTGATGCAACCCACTCTACCACATCACCCTGCTTTGAGCATTCGCTCGCTTATATATGCTTACTTGCCTGCTTGCTTGCATATTACACCACTATACTTATTATTAACTCCACTTCACATTATATCGGGGATGTGATGCTAGTGGTGAACCCCCTAGGAATGGTTTGGCTATGGGTGCCAGACTTGGTGGTGTGTGAGTGTGCTGCGTGTGTCTTGGGTGCGTGGAGAGTGAGGGTTGTGTCGACCGAGCTGGAATAACAATGAGCCTAGGGCGAGTCTTGCCATGTGGTGCTACCTGGGCACTTGGATATGGAATACCTATGGTGGGTAAATGGTATTTGGAGGTGCCCTAGGTGTGAACCTGTGATGGGAGGAGCCCAGGGTGGAGGTGCTGTGGTGGCACGTTAAATGGAAACCCTGATGAAGACGTTATGGCTTGGTCATCCCTAAGGACTTACTAGTCTGAGATTCACCGAGAATCCCTTTACATCCCACTCGCCCTATATGGTGCGGGACAGTCAGACTACTTGGTAGAGCGATGCCACTACTGCTAGGCGAACGTGTGCAAGGAGGTATGGGGCACGCGGTTTCCCCCCACACCCTTCCAAGACTTCAGGAGACCTTGTGGACCCGGTGCTGTCTACGACTCACAGTATCAGCCATCCCAGACTAGACTTGGGATGTTCTAGGGCTGAGAGGTAGGGTGGCATCATTCTAGGCTAGCAAGCGACCGGAGTTAGCCTAGACGCGGCCACGTCTATGATGGTGACCTTGTGGGTATGTGAAACCTCTGTAGAGTGTATGGTTGATCGATCGATACATATGCCGACTTGTCGGCTATGGACCTTCCTAGAGAATTGTGCCGCTAGATAGAGAGATGAGTCCTTCTTCCTCCCTCTAGGGTTTGGGGTATTTTTTGATCGTGAGCCTTGGGGCTGCGAGCCATTGAGACAAGGCCAAGAGGGAGTTGGCCTGTCGACCTGAGTGTGTGAGATGAGATATGGTGTGGTGGACGGATATGGATGGTGTGGTGGTAAATGTGTTAAAAACTAGATATTATCATTATATTACTAATGTTATTTACTTCTCATGCGCTAAGGATGCAAACCATAGCCAAATATTAGGATCGCCAGATCCCTTGTTTATCTTTTCCATTAAAGCTCATCGGTGCTGACCATAGCCTGCACACATCTAGCGGTGTGCAGATTTCCTGTTTCTCCAAGATGCTGACTTTAGAAGGATTAGGAGGTCTTGTTTCTACGCTCAAGTTTGGTTCAGAGATGGAATCTACGCTGCACTACGCCAACTCTGATGATGACCCGTGAAGGAGGAGCCTTCACTCGATAGTCTCCCGCTAGATTACCTTTGTAATAGGTGTGTTTCCCAGTGATGTAATATCTTGTATTCTTGTAATCTTACGATGTATGACTGTGACATCGACTGAAATATGATAATATGATGGAATCAGTTCTTGGTTTTATCATATTAGAATTCTTTCTATGGATTTTCCCTTCAAGGAAAATTGAGGATGTTTCATGAACCACCACCTCAACTTTGCTCTAATTCTACTCATACAAGATGTATGAATGATTAAGCATGAAGTTCTACATGTCAAGATCATAGCATACAAACTATATACTAGTTCATATATCATGATTATAACATGAGAACTATAGTCTAGTTCATATGCATTGCTATATTGTAAGTATGAGAGGATGACTATGGAAGAACTCTTTATATTCATACCAAGTGTTGCTTTTCTTCCAAGGAGACAAGCTCTCAAAGTAGCTCTTGCCTTGCTCACAATACTACTACTAAAACTAAAAGAGTACAAGAGATGAGTAGTGAGGTAGAGGCTCCAAATGTTGGTGTGTGTTGAGTATGAGCACTACTCCTTCTTATATAGTGACACGGAGGTTGGTTTGGTGCTAGAAAATAAGGAAACACCTAGGAAACGCCTTTGCATGGCGGCATGCAACTGCTAGAGAAGCGTGGGACCGAGAGGCGGCAGTTGGGGTGCAGCCACACCCAGGGTGCGCCCACACCCTGGTGGGCCCACCTTGTGACCACCTTCGTGTGGTCGGTTCCTAGGTGGGTCTAGACCTTGTCGACGTAAGCACTCGGTCCAGATTTGGCTTTTGGATGGGCTTTTACTTGGCTCCTTTGCGCTTTTTTGCTTTATGCTTTCTGATTTGCGCCTTTTGTTTTGTTTTCCACTTGTATTTGAATATGAGTCCTGCAAAACATGTTTTCTCCAATACAAGTGGAACTAGGTCAATAGTACATGCATATGTGTCTAAAGTATGTTTATTTCTCCTATATTGGACTATAATTAGCGGTCAGATTTGGCCATTAGACTGTCTCCAACAAAAACAACCCAAACACACTACCCATTCAATAATATAGGTCACCGATGGTGTAAGGGTCAGGACCCAAATCTTGCCTTCTCCAACACGATACCCATTCAATCATTCATTCAAGTGAAGCAGCCAGCACTCTCCACTGTGACTCCATGAGCTGCCTGCTTGCCCTGCTGCACTACACACTCCCCGCACAGCCGCACCAGCTCAGCAATCATGACTCGCCTAGGCCTACTCCTCGCTGCCGCCGCAGCGGCGTTCCTGGCCGTCACGGTTGCGTCGTCGGTGGCCAGCGCCTTCATCCGTAGGTCGCGCGACGCAGTACCCGTCGGTGTGCGAGCAGAGCCTGGCGTCGTACGGGGGCTCCCCGCCGCCGCAGAGCCCGCGGGAGCTGGCGCACACCGCACTGTCGATGAGCATGGACCGTGTGCGCGTCGCGTCCGCGTATGTGGGCCGCCTGTGTGGTGGATCCGGTGCCGGCGCGAAGGGCGCGAAGAAGGGGTCTGGGTCGCGGCCGACGGTGGCGGTGGGCCCCATGCATGACTGCCTGGAGAACCTGGCGGATAGCGTGGGCCACCTCCGACACGCGGCGCAGGAGATCCAGGCCAACCTCGACGGTGGGGCAACCTCCACTGACGGTGCGGACGCAACCTCCCCCGCGAGGAGCTTCCACGCGCAAGCGCGCCTCGCCGTCGTCATTTGCTACAGTGTTTTGCGTCGGGGAGATAGACGATCCTTTTTTGCCTACCCACCCACCTGGTACGCAAAGTGGGGGCTTGGTTTGCGTCCTCTGTTGGCACCATGTTTTCGATATGCAAAACACTGTGTATGACGGATTTTGCGTTTGGGTGCCCCTCTGCCTACGCTATTGGAGACAGTCTTAGTGACCACCAATAGAAATTAATCCTCATACTAGAAATCTGCTCATACCACATTAAAACACATTTGAGATTTCTCAAGACAGAGTCCTCTACCTTTGAGAACAAGATGGTGTCATCTGCATATTGTTGAGCCACCAGGCCACCTGGCCTAAAATCCTCCATCAACCCCTTAACTAATCCATTATTGGTGGCCTTATTCAACATTCTAGAGAGAGCATCACCTACCAAATTAAAAAGAAAAGGAGAAAGAGGGTCCCCTTGTTTGAGGCCTTTCCCAGGCTTAAAGTAAGAGCTATCCTCTCCATTGACCATAATTCTTATGGAACCTCCTACAACCAGTTGCTTGATCTAGTTTCTCCAACCTGGGTCAAAATTCCTGGTTTCTAGCATTTCAAAAAGAAAGGACCAACTAACTCTGCCATAAGCCTTTTCATAGTCTAGTTTAAGAATAACTCCCTTTTCCCCTAATTTGTGAGCACTATGAATAATCTCATGAGCAATGACAACACTTTCTAAAATATACCGCCCTTTAATAAAGGCAGATTGGGTAGGAGCCACAATCCTCTGCACAATAGAACTCAGCCTGATGGTAAGAATCTTGGAAAAATTTTAAAGCTACAATTAAGAAGGCTTATAGGTCGAAACTGTTTCGTATTAGATGCCTCTCCTACTTTAGGAATTAAAGTTACTAGAGCACAGTTAAGTCTAAAGAGATCTAGTCTACCCTTATAGAAATCCTCAAACATATCCACTAGATCCTTCTTTACTAAGTCCCATAATTTTTGATAAAAAAGAAAAGGGAGACCATCAGGCCCAGGAGCTCCTTCGGCATAGCAGCTAAAAATAGCACTCTTAATCTTGGGCCTAGAGGAAGGAGCCATAAGCATCTCATTTTCTTCACTAGTCACTTTATCCTCATTATTCCAAAAGTTGTCACCTAAGTTCACACCAGAGTCTATTTCTTTAGCAAACAAGTTCTTATAGATATCTACAGCAATCTGCATCATGCCCTTTTGGTCATAAACTAGACCAGAAGGACCCATAAGACACTCAATTTTCTTCTTCATACTCCTTTGGTTAGTAATGGCTTGGAAATATGCTGTATTCCTATCACCTTCTAACCAAGTTTCTTTCTCTAGATCTTTGTCTGGTTTTAATCTCTTATAAGGTCCAAATCTGTTCTAATTTTGATTCTAGTAACCTTAGTTCTTCAGATTCCTCTACAGTTAAATCTCTAGTTTCAGATAAGTTTTCCAACTTACTAAATTTATCTAGGAAGACATCTTTTGATTTATTAAGCTCAACCACCTCATTAGCTGCCTAGCTCCTAATAATTGTTCTAAGGGTTCTGATCTTGAACTGCCACCTGGCAATGCTTTTAGCAAAGGAACAAGGAGTAGACCAAGCTTTTTCGACCATCCCCCTAAATGACTCTTTCTCTAACCACCATTTTTCAAACCTAAATCTTGTTTTACCAAAGTCTAGGATCAAGGGATTATGGTCACTTGGAAGCCTTTCCAATGCTTTGACACTGACTAAAGGAAAAGCTTGTTCCCAAGAGGTAGAGACAAAAATCCTATCTATTTTTGCTAGAATAGGAAATTCCTGTTTATTGGTCCAAGTGAATTTCTTATTATTTGGATTCAACTCTACTAAGCCCCACTTATCTATCCAGCTATTAAAGCTATCTGCCCATCTATGATTAGTCAAACCATTACTCTTATCACTAGTAAACCATACTAAATTGAAATCCCCTCCAATCAGAAGAGGTCCTTGCCAAACATTCATGATGGTCTCGAGTTCATCTAAGAAGGCCTGTTTCTGGTCTTCATAAGCAGGACCATAAACAGCTATGAACTTCTAAACAAAACCTATTTTCTTACAAGTAAGCATGACACTAACAGAGTAAGATAAGATATCACCCACCATCATATTAAACATATCAGAATTGGCACCCACCAGGATTCCTCCTGCTGTGCCTTTGGCTTCTAGGTGACACCAATTAAAAGGCATATTACTGGTTAAGGATTTTAAAAATCCGCTGGAAAGATCTTTTTTCTTAGTTTTTATGATCCCTAAAAATTTGACATGATAGTCTCTAATCCTACCAATAAGAATGGGAACTCTGTCAAGTTTTCCCAAACCTCTGATATTCCATAACATGCCTATCATTTCCTTTTCTTTTTGTTTTTCTTCCTAGGACCTACTGTTGACCAACTGGCCTCCTAGTCAACCTGTTGAGGTATAGGATCTCCATCCTTAACCTGATTTGGGGACTGAGTCTGATCATCACTACTAATAACTATAACAGAATCAGAGACAACTGAAGTGTTAGGACCAACACAACCCTGATTCTTACAATTCACCTCATTAGCAGTAGTCCCACTACTGTCTAGCTCTATCATGGTATCTAATAAATCAGGATTTCCATCCCCTCCATCTAAGCCAATATCCTTGGCAACAGAAAGTAAAGTAGACTTAGAGACTCTAGATGATTTATTACCTGTTCTGTCTTCCAAATTCCACTTCCTCTTGGCTTCCTAGGCTTTATCCATCATAGTTCTCCCATCATCAACGTTCCTAGAGCTCCTCCTTAAAGGCACAACAAGCCCCCATTGCTGCTTCTTGCCCACTTTTCTGCCCTTCTTTAGATATTCATCAACTTTCTGTCTTTCTATGTCTTCAGTGTTCGGTTGAGTGAAGGAAATAAGCTCTTCTTCCTCAGAAGGCATGGCATCAGCCTTTGAGTTTGTCCCCCCTTCTTCACTAGTAGAAAACTTTCCTTGGTCCAAGACCATTGAGCATGTTTTGGAACTTTCTTCCAGGGACCCCTTCCTATTAAGAGCAAGATCGTATATCCATTCTTCAGGTAGCTGTATGGTATCCTCCTCATCCTGAGTCATCATAACAACTATCTCATCTTCCTCATCTTCATTCTCATCAAGCTCCATAACCTTCAAAAGAGATGCATGTTGACGGTCACTAGCACCCGTTTTGATCATCAACATTCCACCCAAAAGCATGGTAAAGTGAGGTGAATCATCATCACATGTGTAGCATTTTGCTTATAATTCACCTAGTTCCACTTATGCTTGTAGAATTATTTGTATGCAGGAAATATGGTAAAAATAGGCCAAAATGGTGACAAACATGGACCAACGAAGCAAGTGGACATGGCAGGGCCACTTGGGCCCACTTGTGCGCCGCCCGGACCCCAAAGTGCCACCTTGGCACTTTACCACGTCACTGATCCATGGGAGATATTCTAGAAGCAATGTCAAGCGTTGATCTAAGTCAGTTTCGACCAAGGGTCGTGATGAAGAGGCCATGGATCCACTGGCCCACCATCATTGACTTGGAGGCCTCCAATCGACTTACCAACCACCTCACTGTCCAAATTTCGACATGTGCTGGCTTGGTAACCGACTTGGAGGAGCAACCACAGTGCTACAATCGAGAGGCGGTGGATCCTAGGGTAGGCCGGTGCCCTCCTTGAGCCGCCCATCACCCTAGGGTGGCCACTGACCTCCCTGTTGCCTACAAGTACTCCATGTTCCTCTCTATACTATAAATAGAGGGTGTAGAGCCTGGTGGAAAGACGCCCCATTCATTTCCAAGCTCTCCAAGCTTCTCTTAGCTTTTCTAGCTTAGCATTAGCTATAGAGTCATAGTCTAATACTAGAGTAGAGCAAGAGCGGAGCTTCTCTCGGAGTCTAGAAGAGTCTTCTGGGTCTAGTATAGCTCCTTTGTAATTCTTTCATCATTTACTTTATTCAGTATTTATTTAAGTACTTTATTCTAGTATTATTGCTTTGCTTTACTTTAAGTACTTAGTCATTAGTGTTCATCATTAGTGAGCTTAGGTGCTTATTGTTTGGCATTAGTAGCATAGGTTATCTCTTAATTAGTAGCTATTCATTAGTACCGGTTCCACCGTCTGGTTAGGGTGCTTTGACCTTATTTCTTCGGAGCTCAGATCGAAGTAGTAAGTTTATAGATTAAGCGTGGTGCTTAGGCTATAGATTACTTGTGGATACGGCAAGGCCTCTGGATAGATTGTGGTAGGTGGCAAGTTGTGACAGCCTTATCCATCCTCTGTATTCCACCATGATAGGTCTAGTTATTAAATCATAGGGCTCATGGCAAACCTTGTCTATTTAACTCTCCTAGTTGGTAGGCGGACTGTGTCCCGAAGTACTATCACATTTCTCCTAGTCATTTGTTTACCCTAGTTACTAGAAAGATAAAATGCTCACTCTCCCACCTAGCTATCTCTAGGTTAGCTTGTTATTAATAGTTAGTTTAGGTAGTTCACATTCACCCTTCACTATCGTTCACCTACCTAGGATTAACTTAGGCTTTACCTTAGCAATTCTTAGCTAAATATAAATTCTAGCCTTTCGTCTTCCGCCTTCCTATGGGAAAAATATAAATTTGACACACTATACTCATCGAGTGAAGTGCTATGTGATAGTTCTGTGCACTTGTAGAATCCTCCAATAGTCATTTAGAAATATCAACAAGCATTTCTAGCAGCTTTGCCAGGGAAGACAGTTGGCCTTAGATTTATATTGCTAGTCTTGCTAGCTAGGTTTTAGTTATCCTAAGTAGTTTATCCTTTTTTCATCAAATCCTATCACTACCCTCCATGACTGTAACACCTCAGGTGTTTGTCACTAGTTAAGCAATGAGTTTGAGCTCAAACATGACATGTTAAGTGGTGATGAAGGTGTCAAGATCAAATCTACAAGAGTGAGCTCCAACTTAAACTTGGACAACACACCCTTACTTACATGTGGACCCTTGTTAAGATTATGCAAGAGTAATGTTAAACATGCTTATTTCATGTACATTACATCAACATGCATCCATCTTGACCAGTGGAAAAGTTTCATGAAGTTTGGAATCAAGAAATCACATGAAATGATAAGTTATAATCTTTCTTGGATTGCTTTATTAAGTAAATGGGAATATGAGATGTCGACCAAACCTTGTTACCTTGCCCAAATGACTCTAATTGAACTCTACAACAAAAATCATGAAGGGTTCATGTTGAGCAGAAGTCAAGAAAATGTCTCAATCGGTCTAAAACTCTGATTTAAGCTTTACCGTGATGCTATTTTGACCTATGTTGATCAATCACTTACAGTGCTTGCATGTAGTTACACCTTAAATAAAAGTTGAAGTATGAGTGGAGTAGAACAAAATTTGTTTTTGGACCAAGAGCTAGATCAGCTTGTAAGAAAGTCAAACCGAGGCTCAAACTTTGAATCTGCAGCTGTTTTCAGTACTTAAAATTTTTCTAAGTCTGGAATTCTTCGTCATCGACATTGGCATTTCGCATTCTCGTGATTTTGTTAAGCAATGTGATTGGGGCCAAAAATAAAAGTTGGAGTATACATTGTGGAGAAGAGCGTGCAAAAAGAGGGCACTCGTTTGACCTTGTCTTGACTATTGATTTTTGGATTTGATTAATCGGCGTCAACACGATGACACTTGCAAATTGGATGCTAATTAACTGCTATTTCAAAGACCTAATAGCTGGGACCCCTTAATCATTTGTAGAGCATCAAAAGAGGAACAACTTTGCTTAAAGGCCCATAGCTCAGTTCGGATCAGACCTGGCCCAAAAACGGCCTCCAAGTCAGGCACAGCGACGCACACCACGTGTTCGGGGTTATGCCCGCGTGGCGACCATGCAGCAGAGCGCGCCCCACCATTGCTGCCACGTTCCCCACCTCCTCTTCCAGCGCTGCTGCCTCAATGTGGAGCACCCGAGCCCTCTCACAGCCTCCCTCACTCGCCTCTCCACTCCCTTTGCCTCTCCCTTGTCTCTCTCGCTGCATGCCACAGAGCCACCATGGTCGCCCTGAGCTGCAGCTGCTATGCTCCTCCTCCTCTGTAGCACGCCTCCTCTAGCTCCTCCAACCTCTCCCTCTCCCAATCACATGGTGGCCACGCTACTCTTTCGCCGCCATCTCTTCTTCGGACGAACCCGCTGCCAAGCTTGCCATCGCCGAGGCTCTAGCTGCCGCCAGTGCTGTCCTGGCGCTGCTCAGCTACTATGCTGCTGCTGCCTGTAGCTTGGCCGGCCAGGGCCAAGCGCAGCCATGGCTGGCCTCGGCCAAGCCCCAGCACGGCCCCTCCTTGCCGCCGCCGGCCGCTTCCCCGCTAGCCCGAGCCCTCCATTTCCCCCTCTGCCCCGTTCCTGTCCGATGGAAGGAGGACCAACATGTGAGTAGAAACTCTTTCATGGGTCCAGTTGTGAACCTCATGACTTAGATGAATAGTGCCAAAAAGGATATGTTTGTTTGAGTTTAATTTGGGGAAACTGCAGGGTCCCCGATGCAAGATCTACATTCATTTTCTTTGGTTTATGCAGATTTGGATGATCAACTTTGCAAATTCGTAGTAATTAGTAGAAAAATCGTAAAATGGTAAATGAGGACTTATCTATTCAGTAGATCTATAATATGGCATGCTTTAGTTTAAAGTTTTTGTTGTAAAAATCAATTTATGCAGTTAGGTTTTTAATACTAGTTGTGTCTTGTCTTTTTCATAATTGCAGTTGTTGTGCTCAAATAAATGTGAAATTTTATGGAGTGCTACTCAGGTGATGGTTGATGTCTGGTAAAAATTGCAGAATTTTAGGCTGGATGGTTTAAGAGCTGTAAAAATAACAAATGCCCTGTGTTGCCTTGCTCATATTCTGAATAGGCCTGCATATTTGTATTAATTGGCTCAGTTAAGTTATGAATCATACCTTGATGACAATAAATGAGTTGTAGTACTTTTCTTAAGCTTTCCAAAAAGCTAAATTGCATAATTTTTGGTTGAGCAGATTTTTAGTTATAGTTGCTTAAATTTCTATGGCTGTTTCTGCCCAACCCAGACAAGGTTGCCTTGTTGGTACTGTGGGGCCTTTTGAATAGTAGAATTAGCTCTAGGTGTTTATAACAAAGTTGTTTAGAATTTTCTAAAATTTCTAAAAAGTCTAGAACCACATTTATTGGACCTGTAGAACTTTAGTTATGCTTCTCTAAAGTTCCTATCAGTTTTCTGTACCACTGCTATTTGGGCTGCATGTGTAGTTTTACTTGTGCAATTATTTTTGTGGTGTAAATAATATTTGTTGTGGTTGTAGTGAATACCAAAGTTGTATCTAATTTCATAATCTTTCTTGTGTTCAAATTTCATGACCATAGGCCTGATAGTTTAGGAGTTATGAATTTGACAAATGATCTATCATGTTTGGTCTATGCTCTATGCAGATTTGAAAGATTTCATTGTTTGACCTAGTTAAGTATGAAATCATGTCTTAGTGATAATATAAGAGTTATATTTCTTTCTTTAAGATTTCCAAATTATCTTGGATCACCCCTTTTGGTGTTGTAGAGCTCCAGTTATAAGCTTGTGAAGTTGCATGGCAGAATCTGTCCAAGTCTGGACAGAGGTGCTTAATTGTGCTTGATTGACCTTGTTAATTGTGGAATCACCTATGATGATAATAAACATGTTTTAGATAATTTAATAAGCTTTCTAGAAATTTAAGGTTCATGCTTGTTTGATGTCCATAACTCCAGTTATGCATTATTGAAATTACTACTACTTTTCTATCCTAGTTCTGTGCAGATCTAAAACATTGGCATGTTTGACCTGGTTAGCTTTGGAATAAGCTTTTGGTGATAATAACAATGCTATAGGCAATTTCATTAGCTTTACAGAGAGTCTAAGGTCACCCTTGTTGGATGCTTATATCTCCAATTATGGTTAAAACAAGTGATTGTTGTGCTGCTGTCTAGATTTCTATACATGTGCTAGGCGATGGCTTTAGCTTGCTCTTGTTTTGGCTAAACATATTGGTTAGTTCTTGATTGATGCACGTGTGCAATATCTAAACTTAAGTTCACTTGTATGTCATGCCTAATATGCTTGCTATCCCTCTATAATAGATTGTGGGATGTTTAGTTAAATAACTCTAGGTGCCTATGTCTTGCATGATCTTATATTTGCCTTGAATGCTATTATGTGATGCATCTCATATTACCATTCTTCATATTCATGCACTTGCATCTCATCTTGGTTTGCTAGATGAACCACATGAAGGACGTGATGTTGGAACCGAACTCGAAGACGGTGTATGGTGGACCTATCCTGAAGATGGAAGGACTAAGCAAGTGCCGAGATTGGAGATGCTCGCCAAGCGAGTGTCATCTAACAAACACTGACCTAGTGTTGGATCATAGGCAAGCCCCGGAGCATTCTAAGCCTCCTATGTTTTTACAAATATCACTTGAGTACTTTATGTTTGATGCATTAGGTTATACGAGTTGATTGGAAATACTTGATGCATAGAACTACCTTGTCCAGTTACATATACCTTTAACCCTGTGTAGGTCTAGGATTGAATCTATGCTTAGCCATGCGTAGACTGGTAGAAGTCAGGCGATTTCCTATCACCTGCGAGATATAGGTGGATACCAAAGCACAGTTGGCTATATTTGCTATCGTGGAAAAGAACCATGGGGTAATATAAATCGAGGCCGAGCAGAGTCTATGTGTAGGTTGACTCATGTGATTCTGTCTGTGCCGATTAAGGACCATACCATTGTTGGCCCTTCTGATGAGATTGAATGCATGCCTATCACTTAGCTGGCCGGATAAATCATTTTGACCGCGAAGTCGAGTAGCTCAACTTAGGCCAGGCCCCGTTCTATAAAAGTGCGCACTCTGGATGGTAGTAAGGATGTGCGGGGAGCCAGACATGAGCCCAAGGGCAGGCCAGGCCTGAACATCCTGGCAGCTGGTTGTCCCTGATTGTGCGGCGCTGGGCGAACCCGCGAAATGTGGACCTAAGTTGTACCAAAGGTGACCTAAGACTACCTTGGCACAAGTATGTCTGGGTTTATGTTAGGAATAAATTCCCAGCTTGTTGAAATCAATTCAAATCGCTGTCTCTTCCGGACAGTGAGAAACTTGGCTAGCTCCAACATCGTAGTAACTGTGTTATGGAATGTGATGGTTCGGATAAACATGGAATTACTACACCGGCTATGGTTACTATTGTATGCTACCAAATGATATACCACATATTTTGCACAGGTTAGTTGCTAATCTATAGATAAATAGCTATAATTAATTTGATGACCAAATTATAATTGTACAACTGAATTAGTCACTTTTTATGCAAAATGTTGTTGAGCTACCTCCACTTATAAAGCCTTGTATGATCCTTGGAGTCATTTTATTTCTGGTTTATGACGGGTAAGTCTAGCTAAGTACATTCGAGTACTCATGGTTTATCCCACCATGTTGTAGGTGAAGTTTCAGCCTGCTGAAGATGGTGGCTAACCGCCGGTGGGCTCGGTGACTCTATATTTATTTCTCATCTATATACTTTTATCAGAGGATGTCACTTATGCTAGCAATGTATTTGGAACTTATATTAATGTAATTGTTTGAAAGCTATGTTGTTTTCACTAATCGGTTTTGAAACCCAGACTTGTACTACTATTTGTGAACCCATTTGTAATATTATTTTTGCTGTAACTCTGTGTATGTGATGTGTATTTGCTTAATCATATGATCTTGGTTGAAGTTGAAAAATGATCAAGAATTTAAATGGAGTGACATACAACAAAAGGCGTTTGAGGAGATAAAAGAATATATGAAATGTCCACCCGTGCTGGTCCCTCCTCAGCAAGGTAACCTTTTAAGTTGTACATGCTGGCCGATAACCAAACAATTGGATCAGCCTTAATGCAAGAATTTGAAGAAAAAGAACGAGTTGTTTTCTATCTAAGTAGAAAGCTTTTGGATCCCGAAACAAGATATTCTCCTATTAAAAAGTTATGCTTGTGCTTATATTTCTCTTGCACTAAGTCGGGACACTACTTGTTATTGACTGAGTGTACAGTTGTTTCTTAGGCTAATGTGATCAAACACATGCTACTAATGATGATATTAAATGGGAGAATGGGGAAGTGGATTCTTGCATTGTCGGAATTAGACTTGAGGTACAAATTGGCTAAAGCAGTCAAGGGGCAAGTAATAGCCGATTTTGTCCCTCAACATCATAAGCCAAGTATTGGCTATGTATACCTGATACCTTGGACGTTATTCTTTGATGGATCATCGTGCAAGCAAGGTGGTGACATTGGCATTGTTATTGTTTCACCTCGTGGGGGCAAGTTTTGAGTTTGCTTTTCCAACTAAACCAATGACTACCAACAATCAAGCAGAATATGAAGCTGTTCTTAAGGGACTTCAACTTCTTCATGAAGTAAAGGCTGAGTTAATTGAAGTATTTGGAGATTCACAGTTAATTATTAATCAGTTGACTGGCCTATATGAATATAAAGATGATATTCTGAAGGGGTACTATGATGAATGCCAGAGGTTACTCAAGGAGTTTTCTCATATTTCTCTTCAGCATATTCCAAGAGCACAGAATCAAGAGGCTAATCGGTTAGCTCAAAGTGTGGTAGGTTATCAAGTGTTTCAAGAGATCTTAAGTAGTGAAACCTTAACTAATGATTGGAGAGTTGAAATAGTCAATTACCTTAAGAATCCATCATGGAAGGTTACTAGGAAACTAAGATATAAATCGACTAAGTATGTTTTACTAGATGATCAACTATATTACAAGACAGTCGATGGGGTGTTGCTTAAATTCTTAAATCAAGAAGAAGCTAAAGTGTTGATGGGTGAAGTACATGAAGGGATATGTGGAGCCCATCAATCGGCTTATAAGATGAAATGAATTATTCATAGGACTGGATATTTCTGGCCAATAATACTAGAAGAATGTTTTGAATATTATAAGGGGTGTCAGGATTGTCAACGTTTTGGTAATGTTCAGAAATCTCCCGCATCAGCTATGAATCCAATAATTAAACCATGGCCGTTTCGAGGTTAGGGAATTGATTTAATCGGCCAGATCTTTCCACCTTCAAGTAAAGGACATAAGTTCATATTGGTAGCAACAGATTACTTCACTAAGTGGGTTGAGGCCATTCCTTTGAAGATGGTAACCTCAAAGAACATGGTTGATTTTGTCAAGGAACATATTGTGTATCATTTTGGAATTCCTCAAACTATTACTACTAATCAGGGGACAATGTTCACATCAGAAGAGTTTAGAGATTTTGCTAACAGTATGGGAATTATATTATTAAATTCTTCTCCCTACTATGCTCAGGCTAATGGCCAGGCAGATGCATCCAATCAAATTATGATTAAGCTGATCAAGGAAAAGCTCGAAGAGTAGCCAAGGAAGTGGTATTCAACGCTAAATGAGGCATTATGGGCATATAGGATGGCCTATCATGGATTGATTAAAACATCACCTAATGAACTTGTGTATGGTCATAATGCAGTCCTTCCTTAGGAGATTCAAACTAGATTGAGGCGTGTTACGTTGCAAAATGATTTGTCAGCCGAAGTTTATAATAATCTTATGATGGATGACTTAGAAGACTTAAGTTGCCATCGGCTGCATGCTCTTGAGAATATCGAAGCCAATAAGCTAAGAATTGCGAAGTATTACAAAAAGAAGGTCAAGAGCAAACAATTTTTTGAACGAGACTTGGTCTGCAAGGTGAAATTACCGATTGGGTCAAGAGATAGCAAGTTCGGCAAGTGGTCACCTAATTGGGAAGGACCTTATCGGATTAAACGTTGTGTGTCTGGCAATGCTTATATTTTGGAAACACTAGGAGGAGAAGAGGAGCTTAACAGAGCAATCAATGGAAAAGTATCTAAAGAAATATTATCCTAGCGTTTAGATTAATACTTGATAGCCGATTTGTTCAGTCATCAGCTCTAATAGCCGGTACTAGAAGGGTATCGCCTCTAGTTCAAAAATAGACCCAAAGGGGTAAAAGCTGATATGATATGTATCACTTATAGAGCAAAAAACCAACACAGAAACTATTATGGTATACACAAAATATTGTAGGAAGTTCACTAAGACGCGATCATAGAAAAACAAGGATTTCATTCATTGATCAGTATGTACTAGGTACAAGCTAATCAAACACCCTGTTTACAACATCCTGAGGTGAAGCGATGTCCATGATGGCCGCTACGGCATCTTTGAATTCCTTGATCAGGTCCTCATGCATGCCAGGGTCATCGGCCATCAGAAAGCCTAGCTCCATGGTGCGGGGATCATGCTCGGTATGGACCTACGCCGCTGCCATAGCCATCGAAGAGCCACGGTGATCTTCTCCTACCATGGATGTTGGCCTAGATCATGAAAGAAGAAGGGAAACTGCTATAGGGTTTGTGAAGGCAGAGAAGTACAGAGAACAGAGGCAGTTGCAGGTGTAGATGTGCTTGAAGCCAGAGCCCTTAGCCGGTGTTTATAGCCATGGAGATAGGATGGTCGATATCTCAGAATATGCAAAGGCAAGCCCAATTAATGGAAGAGGGAGCATCGTTCTACCAGTACCGAGGGAAAACGTGGTGATTGATGACTAGGGAGGAATTTGAAAAAGTTTTGCCATGAGAGCCATTTTTAGATTTAATCGAGCCAGATCGAATCACAAGTCAAAATCGGTTAATCCAAAACAACTATTCTACTGAGCCTCAAGGAGACACACAACAGGCCAGATAACTACTTACAAATTGGCACATGGGTATGCAGCCATTCTTCCTAGGAAAAATCAGAATTGCATTGTGGTGTATTAAGAGTTGAAAGAACTTAGCAGCCAATGACTACAAGGTTTTGATTGTGATCAGCTTCTCACTTTTGCAAAACATGAGTACAGGGCAAAAGAGGAGTCACTTACAATGAAGAAATTGTTTACTAGCTTCTCCTATTACAAACTAAGGGCCGGAGAACACTTTGTTCACTATGTCTTCGGCCTAGGAAGCGAAGGCTATGGAGTTGGCGGTATTGAAGAAGTCCTTGACCAGGCGCTGATGGTCCTCAGGGTGTTTGGTGGCTGGGAAACCATAGGGAAGAAGTCAAAGCTCATGACCAGAGTGAGCTTGCACAATAACTAATGCCATGGCTGCACCTGATGAACACCATGAAGGGCAAATTCTCTAACGTAGTTTGGGACGTTGTATAGGCGAACCACTAGCATGGCACCCCTAGCATTGACGAATCCTATCACATACTCTGCAGCTGATCGAATGCTTTCCAATTGGGCCAATAGGTCTAGAAAGATTCAAGGAAGGGATAATCAAGATCTTGAAGACATCACTAAAAGAAACAGAGAATTGTGGTGGATATCTCACCCATAATTCTAGCCTTGGCCTTGGCTAGCCTCACTTGAGTGGAGTTGGCCCCATGTTTTGAGATGATGAGAGCATCCTACATCGCATTCGGATGAAAATCCGTCCACCCAAGATCATGGATTGCATTCTCCTAGTGACAAAGATGCTGGTGTGGTGGCACATACTCATCAAGGGCCTCTTCAACAGGCCTCTTGTCGCTCTCCATGTCTTCAAGCCTATTAGAAAGCAAATCGCACCAAAGGCATAGAAGGTTTGGGATGAAGCAGGTTGTTTTTCGATCCACAGCCATGGCCCATATATATCCTAGGAGATGAGAAGATAGACTTCGTCAGGGGTATGGAATTGAAGTCAATTATGGAAATGGATCAACACTCTAGAAATTCAGGGAACGGTTCATTGAAGCACAATGGATTCAGACTTATTTCTTCCCATAATTACAGATACTATTGAATTGATACAAAAGGTTTACATTAACCGACGATCAACCCACCAAGACTTCCTTGGATTGAAGGGAGTCTAGATCCCCACAAGGCTGAAGGTCATAATGGACTGGGTCATATCGGCCCACTGATAGAAGTAGCATTAGGGGAGAGAAAAGGCCGCCTGCTAAAAAGATACCCATATATCCAACCGATTTTTGGCATGAGCACTTGGTAGAGTGAACAAGGGGAAGGTGTCCACACAATTGAACCCTTGCAAACACTAGAACAGCTCTGCGCTAATGGTGAGAAAACTTAGGTGACATAACAAGAATTCTTCTAACTGCAACAACTGATCCTCTTGCTCGATAAGGCGATGAAATGAGCAACACAATCGCCCTATGTACAAGAATTCTTCTAACCACTCAAGACCCTAATAGTAAGGAATTAGACCATGGAGGGTCTAGCAGAGCCAAGGGCACTCAAGGATGCAAGCAGAATGGAAACATAACTGAGTCATTGGGTTGCTCTCGCCAAAGTTGGATAAGCATTTATAGTCGGTCTGGAAGATTGAATCCAAGCGCCCATGAAGCAATAGTGCTCTCATGAAGCTTTAAAGTGTAGGCTCATAAGCAGGCAAGGACATTGGTAGGTCCTAGATCAAGGTTCTCTACCCGTGACTATGGACCCATCAGGAGTATAGACGTGGTAATTTTGGAATAAAATTACATTTATCCTAAAATTGGGGGCATGTGTTTATACCAAAATTTGGGAAAGAAGAACACAGGAACACAGGTCTTATAAAATTGTATCATCAAGGGATCGATCGGGTGTGAATTGAGGTCAGCTAGTTTTGATGTAGTGTCGGAATCGGCTATTTTATAGATGACGTCAACAGACAATATCAACTGACTACGTACGGATGGCGTCGAAGGGGGAAACATGTCGGACTCTACAAAAAGGGAAAGATTAGGGTCCAAGTTATCTTAAGTTAGGAATGTTTTCTCTTATACCAAAGATTGTAATGAGTCATACTTGAGTAGGATTCATGTTTAGGTTCCGGGCATAAATATTGGACCCTGGCTATTGTAAAAAGAATCCAATCAATCAATACCAATTACTTTTTTGGCTTTACGCAAACCCTTAGGAGTAGGAGTATTGTAGTCTCGTTGAGTTCTTCAACAAGTAGGGCTGCATTGATCCAGTCGACCTCTAGCTTGTATGTAAGTACCATCATGGCTTATACTTTTGTTTGTAAGGCTGCATCGTCGTCGGCCATGGCGGCACGGCGGCACTGCTCTACGGTGTGCCGGCCATCACCGGCCATGGCGAAGCCAGGCGAAGTGCTCTATAGAACCATGGTGACCCTACGACTGTGACTAAGAGACCTAGGCAGCTGGAGGTGCTCCGACAAAGCACGGCCATGGCAGCAGCCATGGCAGCAGCCATGGCGGCACTCCGGCGAGGGCGTACCCACAACGGCGCAAAGCAAAAAGCAGCTCACCTAGGGCACAAATGAGGGCGCTGCTAGGAGGAAACGGTGGAGAAGGGTGAGGCGGAGCTACAAGCGCGACCGATTGGCAACTGGGGTGGCGGTTAACGCAGGCGATCTCAGCGGAGCAGCTGTGACGGCAATGGCGCTGGTGGCTACTGTGGTGGCTGTGCTGAGGCGAAGGAGGAGACCAAAAATGAAATGGAGAGCGCGGGGCAGTGTGGGCGAGAGCGGGGCTTGATGTAGTGCTTTCTAGCCCATTGTGGCCGCGCTGGCCAGGGCGCCTGCGATGCGCGGCCATCCCCACGTCCACATGGCGTGCCTGCTCTACAACTATCAGCCACTAACACCGGTGTATTTAGTTCATCAGTGTTCGCAATCCTAAGCCTAACAGCGTGGTTAGGTGACGCTCGTTCTCCTAAACCGTGAAGCAAAATCAAAAACCATCTAAATCAAACTTGTAGCTCTATGTACCAGCTTCAATTGTTCTTAAAGGATATGCTCCAACTCTCAATCGAGACCGAGTTAAATCATCCCCAAAGTCAGCTCGTCAGACTGTCCAAGCATCCAAACTTAGAAATATTTGCTAAGTGTTAGAAACAGTGCATTGTTGATTTTTGTGAGCTCCAAAAGACTAAGCTATGACCTTATCATCTCATGACCCAAAAATAAAAGTGGTTCCCCATATCAAATACTACAACTTTGCTTTAGTGACCTCCTACATGCAAGGTCTCTAGCATATGATTCAAACTTGGTAAAACATGCTTCATTAAAAAGATGACTTGTACTTGAACTATGACCTAGTGACCCATTTAGCCCTAGCCATAAATACCAAAGTTGTTCATCATGATCTTCTAAACATGTTTAAGCTATTTGTAAGGTCACACACTCATTTCATGCATTGGTCACACATAGGGCTATCCAGGTCAACACATATAACATCACTTAAGTACTTGATCATGAAAGGTGACTTTCATGAACAATGTTCCATTTGTTAACTGGTGTAGCTAATATGTTTTAGTGACTCACATCAACCATTTACATGTATTCAATCATGATCATATACATATATACAAAGAAACATACAATAACAAGCAATGTTGCATATGTTTCAATCAAATGTTTCAAATGTAAAAGCTTAAATATGAATGCTTGATGCTCATCCTCATGCTATGCAAGTCAAATTGTGCAAGGCTAACACCTAGGGTGTTACATTGACTGGCACGCCCTTGGGAATTTGCAGGATCGACTGGTCCTATGTTGAAGCCATGCAGATCTCTAGATCATTCCGGCTAGCTGCGTGTCCACCCAGCATGGCTACCACGTTTTTGCGCCAACACCTTTTTCCCTTCTCTTTGTTAGGAAAGGCTAAGCAATGGTTTTACTCTAACTGCAATGCTATAGATACCTTAAACAAATTTTCCAATGCTTTCCTAGTCAAGTTTTTCCCTATGGGGAAGACTAATGCTCTGCGCAATAAAATATCTAGTTTTCAACAACTAGCAAATGAGTCGATTCCTGAAGCCTAGGAATGAATGCAAGAGTACGTCTCTGCATGCCCACACCATGGCATGGAAAACTAGCTTTTGATCTAGAACTTCTACCATGGATTAGTGTCGTTAGATAGGAGCCAATTAGATGCTGCTGCTGGTACAACATTCTTTTCACTAAGTGTTGCAGATGCAAAGACTTTGATTGAGAAGATGGTTTCCAACCAAGGATGGAGCGACGATGGACTCCAACCCCATAAATGAGGTATGCATTCAGTTAAAGAAATTGGCATGCTTGCAGCTAAGATGGATCTACTCGCGAAGCGAGTAGAACATTATGAGAAGGTGAGTGCCTAGGAGACACTCAAAGCCATGGATTCCCACATGACTTGTGAAGTCTGTGGAGATGTTGGACATTCGGGCAATTCCTACCCCAAAACCCAAGAGGACCTCAACTTCGTCAACACTGACAATGGGTTCTGTCCACAACATCAAGGCTGGAATCAACGCTCCAACAACTAGGGAGGTAACAATTATTACTCTTCTCCTCGTGTGAATAACCAAGGTAATAATAGTTATGCTTTCCTAAAAGATCTTGTTTATGATCAAAGTAGAATGACTGATAGCATTAACAAGAAGCTACATGCTCATGACAAGATGTTGGGAAATATAAATGCTAAATTGGATGAGTTTTCTTTTGCCTTAAAGAATTAACTTAGTTTTAATAAGATGATAGAAACCCAATTAGCTCAAATTGCTGCTGCTATTCCATCCTATGAAAAAGATAGAATTCCTAGCAAACCAGAAGGAACCATGGAGACAACCAACCTTGTTATGGCAAAGTATGGCTATGCTTTAAGTTCTTGGGGTTCCTATTTATTAGATTCCCCATTTACCATTAAGAAAGGTGATCTCAGTACCCCCGTGTTTACCTGCTCTATTGGAACTCATACCTTCCTTAATGGTTTGTGTGATTTAGGCTCTAGTGTTAATATAATGTCAAAAGCCACATATGATAAATTGTTCTACACTACCTTAGCGCCATCAGTTTACCTACAGCTAGCCGACCAATCTATCTGTTATCTCGAGGGAGTAGCCACTGATTTATTAGTTAAAGTTAGAGTGCCTATATTCCTATAGATTATATGATCTTAGACATGGGCAACACCAAGGATACACCTTTAATCCTTGGCCATCCCTTCCTTAACACTACAAATGCTTGCATATATGTGGCTTCTAGGCAAATCTAATTCTACTTTGCTAGAAGAAAAGAAATATTTGCTTTTGCCTCTGGACATCCCCTCTTTGATAACAGGAAAAGAAAAAGCATTCGAAGAGAATCAAGATGAAGAAACCAAAGCCGATTGAAGAACCAGAGAAACCTGTCAATAAGAAGAAGAATAGAAAGAGATGGCATAAAAACAAAGATCCGTCCTCAAACTCGTCATCCCCTGATCCTGACAAGGCCTCCGAGGTGGAACAAGAGGAAACCCCTTCGCCTAAGGATGAATGACCTTGAGCCCCTGAAAAGGTAAGTTCTCTATCCCTTGCATTTATTTACTGCATTTCATTAGTTCCATCTCATTTAAATTAAATTTTTTATTGCATGATAGGTTAGTTGCATTTAGCTACTCTATGTTAATAAATAAAGATCTATAATAGCTAATGTATGATAGGATAGATTTGCATTTAAAACAACATATAAAATATATATATATATATATATATATATATATATATATATATATATATATATATATATATATATATATATATATATATTTAATAATAATAGTGAATAAAATTCAGTAGCATCCCTACTGAATAAGTTATCTAGTAGTAATAGGTTTAGTTATTTAGTCATTTATGCATTCTAGTTGTATTAGTTAGTCAATAAAGAAAAGAATCAAAAGAGCCGTCAGAAGGCATTCTAATCTATGCAAAAGGCAAGCTTGGGGGAGATATCTCTCCCCACTCAGGTATGAAAATCTTAAACCCTCTCTTTACATTCATGTTTGCTTTAAATTTCAATATTCATGATCATAGAATGTAGAGAGGAGTGCCTTAAATTTATCTTGAGAAAAACTCTGCTCTAATAAAATGATGATAAAATTATGTGGAGATGATGAATAGTAGCTCTTTGATACTTTGCAAAAGCTTGTTATACAACCTTATACTTCTTGAATTTTGAGCATAATAAACTTAGAGTTCATCTTAAGTTGAATGCTTTCATGGGTTGCAAATGCTAGAACCAAGTATCAACTTTTGTGAGATATGTTGTAGCCATGATTAGAGTAAATCTTTGAACCTATCTGATGAATGGTAAAAACAACCTGGAGTTTTGTTTTGCAAAATGCTAAAACTTTCTTGCTAGAAGTTCTTGAATGATGATATAAATTCCTACCAGAGCCAAATAAACATCCATTTATACATGATAAGGCCACCATAAAAGCTGCTTGTTTGTTTTGAGCTTTTTCAAGCCTTATCGATCTGAGTAGAGAAACTTTTCATGCTTTTTGATCAAGATCACGTACACCTACATATTTATGCTATTCCTACACTAGGGATACACAACCACATATGCTTTCCATTTAGTATTGCTCTATGAGAATCTTTCCATTTAGTATTGCTCTATGAGAATCAAAGTTACCTCTCTATGCTATCTAACATAAAAAAGAGAGGCACGGGCTATAGAAAAAAGTGTGAGAGAGAATAAAAGATCAAAAAGCTCTAGTGTTCAAAGAGAGAGAGAGAGAGAGAAAGAGAGTGAGAAAAAGAAAGTAGCCATGCCCTCTCAAGAAGACCATTGAGTGAGAATTCTGGGCCTTGGTTAGAATTCTAAACACCATTGAGTGACTTGAGTGTACCCTTTGAGGAACTTAGGCAAGTTTTCTTTTCAAAATCTATTAAAAACCTCTAGGAAGTCTGAGCTATACCAAAGTAGGCGAAAAGTATCTATCTAGCTACACATTCTTGCAATTACTCGTGTCAAGGTGAAGGCTATAAGTCCCACATTGCTAAGACTGATGGTGAAATTTCTAAGTACTAACATGTTCAATTCAAGAGATAGTATTTGTTTGTATACAAGTCTTTGCAGGGCGTTACATAGTAGTAACTCCTGATCCAACACCTATTCCATGCTAAACCTGCATCTTTGCTGAAGACAGCAAAGCGGTAGCTTGGGGGAGCTTGTTGATGGTCACTAACACCCGTTTTGACCATCAACATTCCACCCAAAAGCATGGCAAAGTGAGGTGAATCATCATCACATGTGTAGGATTTTGCTTATAATTCACCTAGTTCCACTTGTGCTTATATAATTATTTGTATCCAAGGAATATGGCAAAAATAGGCCAAAATGGTGACAAACAAGGAACAAGTAAGCAAGTGGACATGGCAGGGCCACTTGGGCCCACAGGGAAGTGTCGCTCGGCCCCACTTGGGTGCCACTTGACACTTTGCCACGTCACTAATCCATGAAAGCTACTCGAAAAGCAATGTCAAGCGTTGATCTAAGTCGGTTCTGACCAAGGGTCATGATGGAGAGGCCATGGATCCACTAGCCCACCGTCATTGACTTGGAGACCTCCAACTGACTTATTACCAACCACCTCACTGTCCAAAATTTGACATGTGCTGGCTTGGTAACCGACTTGGAGGAGAACCACATCGCTACGATCAAGTGGCAGTGGATCCTAGGGCTGCCATCACCCTCGCCCTCCTTGAGTTGCACGATGCCCTAGGGTGGCCATCGACCTCCCTGCTACCTACAAGTACTCCCCATGCCCTTTACACTATAAATAGAGGGTGTGGAGCTCAGTGGAAAGACGCCCCATTCATTTCCAAGCTCTCCAAGCTTCTCTTAGCTTTCTAGCTTAGCATTAGCTATAGAGTAGTAGTCTAGTAGTGGAGTAGAGCAAGAGCGGAGCTTCTCTCAGAGTCCAGAAGAGTCTTCTAGGTCTAGTATAGCTCCTTTGTAATTCTTTTATTTCCGTGTTTACTTTATTCAGTATTTATTTAAGTACTTTATTCTAGTATTTAGTCATTAGTGTTCATCGTTAGTGAGCTTAGGTGCTTATTGTTTGGCATTAGTAGAATAGGTTATCTCTTAATCAGTAGCTCTTCGTTAGTACCGGTTCCACCACCTGGTTTGGGTGCTTTGATCTCATTTCATTGGAGCTTGGATCGAAGTAGTAAGTTTATAGATTAAGCATGGTGCTTGGGCTATAGATTACCTGTGGATACGACTAGGCCTCTGGATAGATTGTGGTAGGTGGCAAGTGGTGACAACCTTGTCCATCCTCTATATTCTATCACGATAGGTCTAGTTATTAAATCATAGGGCTCATGGCAGACCTTGTCTATTTAACTCTCCTAGTTGGTAGGCGGGCTATGCCCCAAAGTACTATCGCATTTCTCCTAGTCATTTGTTTACCCTAGTTACTAGAAAGATAAAATGTCACTCTCCCACCTAGCTATCTCTAGGTTAGCTTGTTATTAGTAGTTAGTTTAGGTAGTTCACATGCACCCTTCACTATCGTTGACCTACCTGGGATTAACTTAGTCTTTACCTTAGAAATTTTTAGATAAATATAAATTCTAGCCTTCTAACTTCCTATGGGAAAAATATAAATTTGACACTCGATACTCACCGAGTGAAGTGCTACATGATAGTTTTGTGCACTTGCGGAATCGTCCAATAGTCGTTTAGAAATATCAACAATGCACATTCCATAGTGATAGCTTGGTTGCCTAATTCCATGTCATCAAGCTGCAACATTCTCTTAGCGACTCTACTACAAGTAGGAGCACTGCAGCTCCCTTAGGGTCGCCTAGAGGACTGCCCATGATCCTTATCCTCCCCATTACCTTTGGATTCCCCCTCTCCTTCTTTACCTGCATCTTCAAGATTCCCATCCTGAATTTCCTCTTCCTTCTTCTCTTCATCACTGTCCCCTTTCTTAGACCCCCCTACAAAAGAATGGTCTAACTGATCAAACCCTTCAGTGGTGAAAGAAAGGAGATACAATTTATCCTTGAACACAGAGATCCTCTTCTTAGGCACTTTTGTTGGGTCTTTACACTGGATTTTGACTTTGACTGAACTGAAGAAGCTATTGAACAGTCCCTGCCAATCCACTTCCACCATTCTCGCAAGCCCTAAAGAGATTTCACTCAAAGTCCACCAGTCTACCTACTTAGGAGGTATACCTTTGATCTAAACCCACACAACTGTTAGGCTACATAAAGGTTCAATCTCACCATTCTAGACACTTAGAGAGGCTACCTATCAGGGTTAGAACCCTAGGGTGTCTCAAGGCACCGATTAATTAGCAGGCCACGTGGACCATAACACAATAGCTAACGAAGTCCCAAACAACTGAGGCCTAGTGAAAGCCGAGTGGAATAGGCTAGGTGCTAAAGATGGGGTTAGCCTTGACCCACCTTAGCCACACGGTGCTCGAAAGATGCATGACCTATCCCCATCATGACCCTCGGAAGGGATAGGGGAGGTCAAGCACAGCTAGGCACGCCTGCTCTGACAAGAGCAAGCATGCCGCACTGACCCCACAAGGACCAAGGGGATAGCAGTCACCTTGGCCCGGTCAGACACCATCCCTGTGCCATGCCACACTGATGAGACAACATCGCACCACGGTGGCAACGTGTACGATACCCACCTATTGATGGTAGTTATCATCCGACATAAATAGTCAACTTTACTTGTATAAATGCATAAAAAGGATCACCAATATAGACTTAGGGATTTAAACTAACAATTTCCATGAGTTTTGGTGAATCTGTGTTTTTAGCAGGGTTATTTTAGAAAACCATCAAGGAGGATCAAATCATCAAATAAAATCACGCTTATCCGTAGTGAAATCAATTTTAGAAGGTTCTAGAAGACTCAAGAAGACTCCACACCGAAGCGAGGGCCAAGCCACTGCTAGGTGGGGCCAGTTAGCCCCACCTAGAGGCTGCCCAGTGCCTGGGGAACCCACCTGTTATCCTTCGTACATCGGTTTCTCACCGCCTCCTAGGATGTATCTACACCATCCTTTAAGTCGGTTTGATCCAATGGCTCATGTTGGACGCTCTGGCCTATATAACTAGCCCCTACCCCCCTCCAGAGCATGATGCCATAAGTCAAGAGTAAACTAGAAATTAGGGTTTCCAGAGAGAAGAGAATGGAGCTCCAATTCTACAAGTTTCTAGTATAGGCTAGCAAGCAAGGTTGAAGTAGAGTTTGGGCTATCGCTCAGGATTCCAGATCTACCATCTAGAGACTAGTGTAGCCATTGTATCTCTTTATTTATGACTTTGTGCTACTTCAATATTATGTTGCTATTTATTATGTTCCTAGTTTGCTCTAGTAATATGCTTGATATAGTTATGATTGATGATGAATATATGCATATGTTTGTAAAGCTCTTAGCTCAGTACTCGAGTGTGTTAAGTGGTCGACATTATGTAAGCATGGTGCTTAGATATTGTTTGCCTATGGATGCCTTCTACACTCTTGGTCATGTGGTAGATCATGGATGTGACACTCCCATTGAGTTCTTTGTAGTCCACTCCCCATTTGTAGAGCACGTCGAATGTGATTACGAAGGAAGACAAGCTCTGTTCTTAATCTTCCTTAGTAATGTTCCTTATGCATAAATCCAAAGTTAGTTATACTATAGATGAGAGTGTTGTCAGTGTTTTGAGTTACCACCAATGAGTAAATTTGTATTATTGCGCGTTTGGCTCGGATGGTGTGCTTAGAGGACACAAGGTTTATACTAGTTTGGTCAGAAAGTCCCTACATCTAGTTCATCACTGCTGCTCTTGTTACCAGCACCAAAAGTTTGTAGTAGGGGTTACAAATGGGCGAGCAAGGGAAAGGATCCCAAGTCTCTGGTGAAAGGAGTGAGTGGGTGCTGGAGCTCAATCGCTACTCAGTTGTGTGTTTTCGTGTGATGCTCTTGTGCGGATCTATATTAGATCTTGATGGGTCGATCGGTTCAGGATCCCCTTCATGGGGCACCCTACTTTTCCTTTTATAGGCTAAGGGAAAGCACAGGTTATAGCAGAGGAAAAGGAGAAGAATGAGAGAGAGGAAGGCCTCCAGGATCACTGGGTCCTTCTTCTCCTTCATATGGGTCCCACCGACCCTATAGATGTCAATAGAGACGGCTCAACATTGTAGTCCTGTCCGTCACTGGCGCCATGCGCAGGCGTCATCCACCAGTCATGGCGCTCCACTCCATCCTAGCAGATGTCATTGTGAACTGACACACCTATCAGTGTTCGTATGAGGGTTAGACAGAATAGCACCAGTACGCCCAATGCTATTCTTGATGTGAATCCTCAGGTATGGCCCGTTGTGGCCACGGGTTACATTGGTGCATGCCGGTCTCTTCCTTGGTGTAAGAGTTTTGACCCAGGCCCATATACTTGGACCTAGAGTGGTTGGCAGTGGTATGGGTCCCCATCGGGCGAGATAGAGCCTGCACCCAAGGGGTCGAGCAAGGCGGAGCCCGTGGCCTCAGGGTCAGATGAGGCAGAGCCTACCCCCAGAGGTTGAGCGAGGTGGAGATCGTGGCCTCGGGGTTAGGCGAGGTGGAGCCCACCCCTAGAGGTCAGGCAAGGTGGAGCCCTCGCACCTAGGGGTCGGTTGGAGCTATAGGCATGCTCTTAGCTGCTTGGTTGAATCAATGTTGATGACCATTAGCTCCACCTCTTTGGGGACCCTAGTATTGGTCCCCGACAGTAGCCCTCGAGCCTACAGAGGAGTAGAATACTCCTTCAGAGGCTTTTCTGAATAGGAGGACTCTGAGGGCCTTGGCCTTTTCTTGTCGCCCACGGCGTGTCCTAGGGACAACAATTCCCTTTTGTCATGATCGAGCCTCTCAGGGATATAGCCGTGAGATTTGGTGGGTCAGAAAAGGTCTTTCCTGATTTTGACCCCTACGGGGGTCTGTCGTTATGGGACCATGTGTTTAGTCTCCTTACAAGTCCAACTTTCCTTGAGCCCCTACATGTAGCAGGGGTCTAGTTGAGGGTCGACTCATCTTCATGATCATCTTCCCTCAAACGTTTTTTTCTGATAAGAACGGAGGGGCTGAGCCGCACCATGATTTTCCTCTATGGACAAGCCATGGTGCTTGGTGAGTTGTTAACGGGCCAGTTGGAGTGGGGCCTCGGCATCCTATTTGTGGGGGTTCGACTTGGGTCAGCTGATGACCAACTCTAGATTCTCAACGGTCAATCCATATAGTTCTTAGATCCATTCAATCGGTCTCGAGAGCTCTCTGCCTTTCTTCAAGGAAAAACCATGGATCAAATCCGCCCGAGTCTCGAACATGGGCTGGGATGCCAGCGGTGCTCGTGCACCTAGGTGTTGGCCGCTAGCAGGCCCATCCCTTTCCACCCCTCACTCCAAAAGTGCCCAAAGCGGTTGTCGAACCCGTCGGTGGGCCAACCTTTGAACTCCTAGGCTTAGATGGGCCATAGGAGCTTTTTTAGCTCCATATCCCACTTACCTATGATAAGTCATGGCCCGTTCGAGGAGGTGAAATGTCTGGCACGTTTTTCGGGGGGACAACAATAGGTTGCGTGCGCTTGCCCCACGACGAGACATGGTGATAGCTTGTGGCAGGCATGGAGATCTAGGCGGGCGATTGGTTTCCTCACACCCGTCGCCCATATAAAACCAAAGGGTTAGCCCTCTAGGTTTCATACGCATGCCTGCATCCTTGCCTTCGCAGCCACACCACCGCCACCAATGATTAGGTTTCCTGCCTCTGCATCTCCACCGACGTTGAGCTCGCATCCATTTGCTCCCACCTCCAATGGATCCGTGGTGCTATTCTGACATCACCTTCTAGTGCATGGTGGGCCTTGTCCATCATGGTCTTCTCCGCACATGGACTTCGGCTGAGGAGTGGTTGCTGCCCAACGATGAGGGTTTGCTATTGCCGCCCGATGGCTATGTGGTGTTGTTCGCCCACTTCCAATAGCATGGGCTTGCAACCCTCGCCCACAAATTCCTCTAGGGGCTGCTGCACTTCTACAAGATTGAGCTACATCATCTCAATCCCAATGGGATCCAGCACATGGCGGCATTCATCACGCTGTGTGAAGGATTCCTAGGGATCAACCCCCACTTTGACTTGTGGAGGTATTTATTCACTATTAGCCTCTAGAGGAAGAGGGAGAAGGGTGACATGCAGGAGCTGCACATGCCAATGGGGTGCGCCTGCATCCAACTTCGGAGCAATCAGGTCGGTGAGTACCCATCCATGTGGCTCTCGACGTCCAACAAGGGGTGAACTCGTAGTGGTTCTACCTCAAGAATGACGCCACCGCCCTTCTGTCGGAGTTCACCAGGCGCCTGATCAAAGAGGCCCTAGAGCAGTGAAGGAAGTTGGGAGTGCTAGAGAAGGATAGGAAGAAGCTCTGAGACCACATCGCCACCATCCACATCCTAAAGGAGAATGGCCTGAAAGGGTCAAGCGTCATCGGGGCCTACCATGCGAGGAGGGTAACATCGTTGATGACGCGCGCACTCCTGCTATACGTGATGGCGCCTGAGGCGTAGTTCAACAGAACAATGCTCGCCAAGGGAACACTCCCCAACTCTGAGATCATGCAACGCATCAAGGAGGTGATGGAGCCTTTGTGGGACAATGCGGGTGCCACCCTCGACTTCGTATACCCAATGTCGGAGCATCCTCCAATAAGGCCGGAGCCAGGCTATGTCGTCTTTGTAAGTTTCCCTTTCTCTTGCCTTCTCTTCAATTGATTTCTTGACCTTGTGGGACTAACTTTGAGAGGGGCAGGACCAGCCGAGGGACCTAATCCTCATGGATCACCTGGCTCCACTACCGAGGGATTTGGCTGTGAGAGCGGTGAATCGCACTGAGGGCGAGCGACTGAGGAAAGCGAAGGAGGACAAGAAGAGGAAGAAGCAGTAGAAGCTATGGGCATGGGAACAAGGGGAGGACACTAACAAGGATGATGATGATGACGATGGTGGTGATGATGAGGTGATAGAGGAAGAAGAAATGATCGCTGATGATATCAAGTGGGACAAACTAGAGAATGAGGATACGCTGATAGGTATCAGTTCGTCCATGTAGGCGTCAAGACCCTTCCCATCCAATGGTAGGGAGGGTATGTCTGGGGAGCCAGCCATGGTGGGATGTACTATTGGCCTGCCCTAGGAGCCAATAGAGGCGAGCGGCTCTACCATCACGCATGAGGTGCCAGCGGAGGCAGGTGGGCCTACCGTCACGCCCCAAGAGCTAAGGGGAGCAAGGCGTTCCGCCAACGTGCCCTAGGAGCTACCCGAGGCAAGCCCCTCTACCTAGGAGCAGAGGGCAGGCTCAAAGCAGCCTCGTTCCGATGAGGCAGAGCGAGGGTCAGGGGGTTCGTCCCCCAAATGCATCTGTCGCCCGATGGCACCAAGGTGAGTTATCAATTCCTCTATTTTTTCCTATTTTAGTCATATTTCATCATGACTTGTGTTTTTTGTCCTTTATAGCGTCGATAGGCAGCGGAATCCCTTGGTGCTGGCACCAAAGAAGAGCATCGCCCTCCAATCAGGGCGGCGGCCATCGGCTAGTGTCCCACGTGTTTTGGGCGGGAGTAGCGCCAGTGTGAACGTGTCGTCGACAGATCAGGCTCCGCCCATGGTGGCGCATGTGCCCTCACAGGATGGGCGAATGAAGGCATTCAAGGGTTGCCTTCAGATGTCGTGGAGGAGCCAGTGATGGCTATGATACCGCTCTCATTGGCGGGGCGGACGGGGCTGCCGACTGTGGCGGGCACGACGCAACCGATCATAACCCCACCGACATAGGTGGAGGTGGCGGCGGCTGTGATAGATGGGTCATAGCCGGGCATGACTACAGCGTTGTTCAAGGCATTGGCATGACCCGTACCATTGGTGGCCCAAGTGACAGCGCCTAGTGTGTGTCGGATGGAGGGGGACGTGGCCGTGGGTTCCCCAGGTGTCATGGTGCTGGGAGAGTGGTCAGGCCCGCACCGCTGGCCCCTTCCATCACTGAAGGGGGTGTCCTAGCAGGAATGTCACATTGAGAGGGGTTGGCGGCACTTGGGGCTAGCGAGGAGTTGTCCCTGACCCTAACATCGGTGGGTAGCAGCTTGCCCGTGTGGGGCGAGCCCCTGCTCTAATGGACGGATCCACAGGATCCAGCGTTGATGCTTTTTACCCTTGATGCCACCACAGAGAGCATGGAGCGGGAGAGCCTCGACATAGGGATCATGTATATGCTTGAGGCCCTAGACCATGCCATAGGTGCATTGCGTGACGCTGTTGTTCCCTCTGTCTAGGTATGGTTTGGTACTGCTTCTTGCCGTTTTCTTCCTCTATATACTTTTTGTATCCTGACCATCATCTCCCTGTAGTCCCTTATAGCTTGTAGCTGGGGGAAATCTCGTTTCCTTCGTCAATAGAAGAAAACCAGGGACTGCCTCATCGAGGAGGCATGGCTACGCTGGGAGGTGATAGCTCAGCTTGCTACCGCCTGGTCGAGCTGACTCCCCTTGCCGAGAGGCAGCCAATCTTTGGTCGAGGGTGGACAAGGCCTGTTGGGATGCTGATGAGGCCATGAAGGTGTTTGAGGCCCTGTCAGTGAGGTTGTGGAAGGATGATGAAGAAGCCACAAGGGTCAGAAAGGAGCGGGATGAGTTGCTCCAAAAGGACGCTGAAACCCGCTAGCGGATCCTTGACCTTTTGAGCGAGGTTGAGAAAGAAAGGGATCTAAGGCTGGGGGCTGAGGAGAAGCTCATAGCCCTAGAGAAAAGGGTGAGCCTAGATGCCATGGTGGTCGCTCGGCTACACAAGGAGCGGGATAAGCTGATCCAAACCACAGAGAGGATCCACTTGGAATGCGGCGTGGCTCACTAGGAGCGCGACCAGGCTTTCTGAGAGTGTGACCAAGCCTACCATGAGTGCGACAACACACAACAGAAAGTTGGCACCCTCCAGGCCGAGCTTGAAAGTAAGATGACCTAGAAGCTAGAGGACGAGAGCATTTCTACCGGGCTAGCTATGGATCTCACCGAGGAAAGGAGAAAACTTTAGGCGAAGAGTGACAAGATTGGTATCCTAAGCACTGCCCTCAGAGTGGTCTGCGATGACCTTGAGGTGGTGCGATCAGAGGGGACCAGCTCGCTCGTGGCTCATGTTGTCGTGATCACGGCCCGGGTGTGCCAACTCGAGTGGAATGCCCTTCGCACTGGGGTTAATCAGTCCTTCGTGATTGCTTGTTCTCATTATGGGGACAACATCGATCTAGAGGCAATGAGCCATAGCAGTGGCTCTCCTTTCGTAGGACCTAGTAGATAGGATAGAAGGCATAGTTCTCCCCCAAAGAGGCTAGTTAGTTAAATAGGTCGAGCGATCGTTCTTGTAATAAGCAGACAAGTTCTGACCCTTGTGCTTTGTTTAAACAAACTTGCTATTTCGTTTGAACAAATTTATTATTTCTTTATTTTTGTGTGTAAAAAGGGGTTAATGTGTTCTAACCCTTCCTATTGTTAAGTCCATAGAGCTCGACGTGTGGGCGAGAAACTCTAATTACTCTAGTAAGCAAGAGTGCCATAGCCGCTAGGGCGTAGGTTTCTTGCAGTCCGACTAGCCTTACTCAGTCGCTCATTTCTGCAAACCTTGCCTCTAGGTTTTTAATGTGAGGAAGGGGTCGGGCATGGTGACTATTTTAGAAAGGGTATATATACCCTTATCAGCCCCTGAGTGAGACCTGACCCCTTGCCATTGCTGGGATCGGGTTTCACTAAAGATCGAGAGAGAGGATAGCAAAACTAGTAGGAGAAAGCATCTCTTGTTTTAGAAACATTATCCTTAGTTTTTTGCACATATCCCCTCCCTAGGATCTGAGCCATCGTTCTGCGACTGTGCATTCGGTCTCCTTGTGAGTCCAACTTTCCTTGAGCCCTGCGCATAGCAGGGGTCAAGTCGAGGGTCGGCTCATCTTTGTGATTGTTACGCTGTCCGCAGTTTCTGCAACCGGAGGGGTTGAGCTAATGTCACTTGTCTCGATGGCTTGAGTGACACACTCAGTGAGCTCACTAATGGGCATGTCCAAGTGGAATCCAGGTCTGTTATTCTTGATGGGGTTTGCATAGCCCTCATGTGGCATTACACTGCTCCTTAACCCGCCTCCCGGTAGATGCCTAAGTCATTCTAGAGACCGACTCAGGTGGCCCATTGGCCTCCCCTCGATGGAGATTCTATGGGCATGGCTTGAGGTTAGGATCAAACAAGAAGGTTGAGATGACCCTATCCACTTCTGAGCGGGTTGGGCAAAGGCCGCTGGGGCTCATCTGCATTTTCTCCCCTGGTTCAGTTTGACGTGAGGCAACCTTGAGCCCTTTGTGGGCTAGCCTTCGAACCTTGGTTGGTCAGATTCCTTAGTTGGGGTCGGGTGGCTCGAGCCCCCGAGCCCTATTGGGCTTGGTAGGGGTCGGCCGAGTTTTATGCGTCACCCCATCTGTAGTTTCCACAACCAAAGGGGCTAAGCTAACGACACTTGCCTCGATGACTCGAGTGTCGCACTCGGTGAGCTCACTAATGGGCATGTCCAAGTGGAATCCGTGTCTATTGTTAATGATGGGGTTGGCATAGCCCTCATGTGGCATTCCACTACTCCTTAGCCTGCCTCCTGGTAGATGCCCGAGTCATTCGGGAGACTGACTCAGGTGGCCCATTGGCCTCCCCTTGATGGAGATTTTGTGGGTATCGCTCGAGGTTAGGATTGATGAGAAGGTCGAGATGACCCTATCCACTTCTGAGTAGGTTGGGCAAAGCCCACTGGGGCTCATCTATGTTTTCTCCCCTGGCTCTATTTGACGTGAGGCGGCCTCGAGCCCATCATGGGCTAGCCTTTGAACCTCGGTCGGTCGTCGCTCAAATCGAATGAGATGACTATAGCTTTGTGATGCGACATGAAGCGTTGTGATGCAATAATTGCATATGCGATGCTTGGACATATGGGATGAATGTATGAATGTATGTATGAAAGCATGCATGGGAATGGATGAATCAATGATCATGCACTGGAAAAGCGGAACGGGGGTTGGTAAAGTTACCTCGATGGCTTGAGTGATGGGTTTGGGGAGCTCTTATTGGATATGTCCGTGTGGAATCTAGGTCCATCGTTCATGACAGAGTCAGCATAACCCACATGGGGCCTCCCACTGCTCCTTACCCATCTCTCGACAGCAGCCCAAGCCATCCGATCGACTTGAGTGACCTGCTGGCCTCTCCTCGATGGAGATTCCATAGGTGGGCCCCTCCAAACCCTTCCTAGGAAGGTAGAGGCTAAAGCTCAGATTGCGGGCAACTAACTCTAAACATGCTAGTGAGCAAAAACATCATAGCTGCTAGGGCGTAGGTTTCTTGCGGTTCGACCAGTTTTACTCAACGTTTGTCTCCGCAAACCTTGCCTCTAGTTTTTTAACATGAAAAAGGGTCAAGCATGGAGAATGTCTACCGAATAGACATACTCTTACTAGCCCCTGAGTGAGGACTAACCCCTAGCCATTACTGGGGTCAGGCGTCACTTAGAGATCGTGGAGTCGATAGCGAAACCAATAGGAGAAGACGTGCATAAATTAAGGGTGACCCGTCTCTCGGCAGCGGCCCGATACGTCCGATCGACTTGGGTGACCCGGTGGCATAGGACTTACCTTGATGGCTCGAGTGACGGGTTCAGGGAGCTCTAACCGGATATGTTTGAGTGGAATCTGGATTCATCATTCATGATGGGGTCGGCATAACCCACATGGGGCATCCTACTACTCCTTGTCTGTCTCTTGGCAGTGGCTCAAGCCATCTGACTGACCTGGGTGACCCACTAGCATAGGACTTTCCTATGGTGATAGAGGATGAGATCATCCTCCCCAAAAATTTAGTTTGGTAGATAAGCCGAGCGGCAAACTTGTAACAAGTGGACAAGCTCTTAAATTTTGTTATGGCCAAATAGATTTTTGGCCCTTCTCCCCTTTTTGTATAAAAAGGTTAATGCGTTCTGATCCTTTCCATTGTTAAGGCTGTAAAAGCCCAGGGTGTGGCTGAACAAACTCTGATCATGCTGGTGAGCAAAAACACCATAGCCACTAGGGCGTAGGTTTCTTGCAGTTTGACCAGTTTTACTTAGCGTTTGTTTCCGCAACCCTTGCTTCTAGGTCTTAACGTGAGAGAGGGTTGGGCATAGAGAATGTTTGCCAGGTGGATATACTCTTAGATGCGTACCGACTCTTTTTGTAGTTAAGGCTAGAAAAGCTCAGGGTGCAGAAAAAACTCTGATCACGCTAGTGAGCAAAAATGTCGTAGCCACTAGGGCATAGGTTTTTTGCAGTCTGATCAGTTTTACTCAGTGTCTATTTCTGTAACCCTTGCTTCTAGGTCCTAATGTGAGAAAGGTTCGATCGTAGAGAATGTCTACCATATAAATATGCTCATATCAACCCCTGAGTGAGGCCTAACCCCCTGCCGTTGCTGGGGTCAGGTGTGACTAAAGATCGGGGACTTGATAGCGAAACTGATAAGAGAAAGTGTGCGTATATTAAGGGTAAAAATGACATAGCTGTTCGATGTTCCAAGCGTTGACGAAGACTTCACCGTCGATGCTCTTGAGCTTGTAGGTGCCTAGTCGGAGCACCTCCATGATGACGTACAGTCCCTCCCATGGTGGGAGAGCTTGTGGCAGTTCTTGTTGCTCTAGACGAGGTGGAGCACCAGGTCCTCGACGGTAAATGCCTGACCCCACACTCGATGGTTGTGGTACCATCGTAACACTTGCTGGTACTTGGCCGAGTGGAGGAGGGCAACATCGCGTGCTTCATCTAGCTGGTCCATGGCATCCTCGAGGGATGCCTCGTCTCCCTATTCATCGTATGCCCTGACCCTCGATGCTCCATAATCAAGGTCGATCGGGAGGATAGCCTCAGAACCGTAGACCATGAAGAATGGTTTGTAGCCGGTGGCCTAGCTCAGGGTTGTCCTCAGGCTCCAGAGCACCGTGGGAAGCTCTATGACCCATCGTCCGCCAAACTTGTTCAACCGGTGGAAGATCCTAGGCTTGAGGCCTTCTAGGACCATGCTGTTTGCGTGCTTGACCTGACCGTTCATGTGGGGGTGCGCCGCGGTAGCCCAATCGATGTGAATGTGGTATTCATCACAGAATTAGAGGAACTTCTTTTTGGTGAATTGTGTGTCGTTGTCCGTGACGATGGAGTTTAGGACCCCAAAGTGATGGATGATGTCGAGGAAGAATAGCATGGCTTGCTTGGACTTGATCATGGAGATTGGTCGAGCCTCTATCCACTTTGTAAACTTGTCTATGGTGACAAGTAAGTGCGTATAGCCCCTGGGTGCCCTCTTAAGAGGTCCAACCAGATCGAGCCCCCAGACCACAAACGGCCACATGATGGGGATCATTTGGAGTGCTTGGGCCAGTAGGTGGGTCTACCGAGCATAGTATTGACACCCTTCGTAGGTGCGCATGATATGTTCAGCGTTGGCTATCGCGGTCGGCCAGTAGAAGCCTTGCTGGAATGCATTTCCGACCAGGGTTCTAGGCGTGGCATGGTGACCATAGACCCCACCATGGATGTCGCTCAGCAACCGCTTCCCTTATTCGATGGGGATGCAGCGCTGTAGGATCCCATTGTGGCTTCACCTATAGAGCTCACCCTTAATAAGGACAAAGGTCTTGGCATGATGCGGTAGCCATCGAGCCTCCGTTTTGTCCGTCGATAGCGCCTCACAGAGGAGGTAGTTGAGGTAAGGCATCCTCCAGTCGGCCAGAGGGTCAGGCTCTATCACTGATTCCTCATCAAGCTCCATGACTTCAGAGTCAGATGGAGCCGATGGCTGGTTAGCCCCCGAGCCTAGGGCAGGCGACCCATCATTGGCTTGTTCTGGCTCCTCATAGCGGACCGAGGGCTTGTACTAATCACTAGCGAAGATGCCCATCGACACCGGCTCTTGGCCGAGCGCTGTTTTTGCTAGCACATCAGCCGCCTCATTGAGACATCCCAGGATGTGATTGAGCTCGAGACCATCGAACTTGTCCTCTAGTTGGTGGACCTCCTAGCAATATGCAGCCATCTTGGCATTGTGGCAGCTTGATTCCATCATGACTTGGTCGATGACCAGCTGGGAGTCACCCCAAATGTCGAGCCATTAGATACCTAGCTCGACGGTGATGCATAGGACATTGATGAGTGCCTCATACTCGGCCACATTGTTGGAGGAGGGGAAATAGATGCGAACCATGTACCTCATGCATACCCCAAGGGGTGAAACGAAGACCAGCCCCACGCTAGCACCTTTCTTCATTAGTGATCCATCAAAGTACATCATCCAATACTCTTGGTTGATGGCTACTGGAAGCATTTGGACCTCGGTCCACTCTGCAACGAAATCAACCAGCACTTGGGACTTGATGGCCATCTAAGGGGCATACGAAATGCCTTGACCCATCATCTCGAGTGCCCACCTCGTGATTCTTCCTGTGGCATCCCAGTTTTGGATGACCTCACTGAGAGGGGAGGACACCACGACCATCATTGGATGCAACACATAGTAGTGACGTAACTTCCTCTTGGCGATGAGGACGGTGTATAGGAGTTTTTGGATTTGGGGGTAGCAAGTCTTAGAATCAGACAAGACCTTGCTACTGAAGTATACAGGACGCTATACTTTTAGGGCATGTCCCTCTTCTTCTCGCTCTACCACCAGGGCAGCGCTGACCACTTGCGTGGTGGCCGCAATGTAGAATGAAAGTGGTTCCCCATTAGTCAGAGGGACTAGGATTGGGGCCTTCGTCAGAAGCTACTTGACTATGTCAAGTGCCTCCTGGGCCTCGGGCGTCCATTCGAAAAGGTCAGCCTTCTTTATGAGCTGATAGAGGGGGATACCTCATTCATCAAGGCATGAGATAAAGTGGTTAAGCATGGTGAGGCACCCCATAACTTGTTGAACCCCCTTTATGTTATGAATTGGGCCCATCCTCATGATGGCTGAGATCTTCTCTAGGTTGGCTTCGATGCCATGCTTGGAGACGATAAAACCTAGTAGCATACCCCTTGGGTCCCCAAAAATGCACTTCTTAGGATTGAGCTTAATGCTGTTTGCTTGGAGTTTCATGAAGGTTTGCTCTAGGTCGGCTATGACCTGGTTAGCCCATTTGGACTTGACCACGACGTCATCCACGTAGGCCTCAACAGCTCACCCGATGAGGTCCCCAAAACATTTGAGCATACAACGCGGGTATGTAGCCCCCGCATTTTCAGACCGAACAACATTGTGATGTAGCAAAATGATCTAAATGGGGTGATGAAAGATGTCATGAGCTGGTCGGACTCTTTCATCGTGATTTGATGGTACCCGGAGTATGCATCAAGGAAGCAAAGGTTTCGCACCCTGAGGTTGAGTCAACTACTTGGTCTATGCGTGGCAAAGGAAATGGATTCTTTGGACATGCTTTGTTGAGACCCGTGTAGTTGACACACATTCTCCATTTCCCACTCTTTTTTTGTACCAGAATAGGATTGGCTAACCACTCGGGGTGGTATACTTCCTTGATAAACCCGGCCACCAAAAGCTTCACAATCTCCTCGCTGATGGCTCTGTGCTTCTCCTCATCGAAGCGACGCAGGCGCTGCTTCACCGGCATGGAGCCTAGCCTAATCTTCAAGGCATGCTCGGCGACTTCTCTTAGAATGCCTATCATGTCCAAGGGTTTCCACACAAAGATGTCTCTATTGGCGTGGAGGAAGTCAATGAGCGCATTTTCCTATTCGGAGGAAAGCGTGGTGCCAATGTGCACCACTTTGCCCTTAGAGCCACTGGGGCCTATGAGGACCTCCTTGGCACCCTCTACAGGCTCAAAAGACCCGATCAACCATTTGGGGTCGGGTGCTTATTCAGTAACCTCCTTCCTGATGGTCGCAAGCTCCTTGGAGGTGATGATTGCCACTGCATGTTCATAGCACTCGACCTCGCCCTCATAGGCACACTGGAAGGAGGTGCCAATGGTGATGACCCCGCATGGTCCCAGCATCTTTAGCTTTAGATAGGTGTAGTTGTGGATGGCCATGAACTTCACGTAGCATGGACGTCCTAGGATGGCATGGTTGGTTTCGTGGAACCTGACCACCTCGAAGCTAAGGGTCTCCATCTTGTAATTGGTTGGATCCCCAAAGGTGATGGGAAGATCAATCTGCCCAAGTGGCACGGCTTGCTTTCTAGGCACGATGCCATGGAAAGGTGCTCTGGTCGGTCGGATGCATGATCGGTCAATGCCCATGGCATCGAGCATTTCAGCGTACATGATGTTGAGGCCGCTGCCTCCATCCATCAGTACCTTAGTGAGCCACTTCGTGCCGATGATCAGGTCGACCATGAGTGGATATCTCCTTGGTTGTGGGACGCTCTCTAGGTGGTCGGTCCGATCAAAGGTTAAGGCGAACTCCGACCATCGAAGGAAGATAGGCACGGCTGGCTCGGTTGTACAGACCTCGCGATGCGTTAGCTTCTAGCGACACTTGGAGTGGTAGGCCGCTGACCCGCCAAAGATTATGAGGCAGCCATCCAGCATTAGAAAGCCATCATCCTTCCCCTTGACATTGTCCATGGATGACTTGGGGTCCTTCCTGTGCTCCCCCTTGTTGGAGCCTCCGGATAAGAACCGCTTCATGAGACCATAGTCCTTGTATAGATGCTTGACAGGGAAAGCATAGTTTGGACATGGTTCTTTGAGTAGCTTCTCGAAGTGGTCTGGGGTGCCCTTAGTGGGCTTCCAACCCCCTTGCGGTCGACGGTGGCAATGAGCGAGCCCTCGCGCCACTGCTTGTTCTTCTTCTTGTTGGGACGGTTGAAGGTTCCTTCACCAGTGTCCTTGTTCTGCTTTGCCTTGCCCTTAAGGCGGTCGAAGATCGCTCTGACCGCATCCTCACTCGAGGCATGGCTGGTGGCAATGTCGAGGAGGCCCTTGGTGGTTCGTGGGCCCTTACATCCTAGTTTGTGAACTAGAGACTCGTAGGTGGTCCCAAATAGGAAGGCTCCTATGACGTCGGCGTCGGCGACGTTAGGTAGCTCGTTGCACTACCGGGAGAAGCGCTAGATGTACCCATGAAGAGTTTCCCCATCCTTTTGTCGATAGTTTTTGAGGTCCCCTAGGTTCCTAGGATGCATGTATGTGCCCTGGAAGTTTCCCATGAAGATCTCTTTTAGGTCCGCCCAACTTTGGATTCTGTTTGGCGAAAGGTGTTCCAACCACGTTCGCGCCGAATCAGCCAGGAACAATGGAAGGTTGCTGTTTACACTAAAATTTGGGAAAGAAGAACACAGGAACTTGAAGCTCCTAAGACTGTATCATCAAGGGATCGATTAGATGTGAATTGATATCAACTGGTTTTGATGCAGTGTCAGAATCAGCTATTTTATAGATGACGTCAGCAGACAACATCGATGGACTACGTACGGATGGCGTCAGGGAGAAAAATGTTAGACTCTACAAAAGGGAAAAGGATTGGAGTCCAAGTTATCTTAAGTTAGGAATGTTTTCTTTTATTCCAAAGATTGTGATAAGTCGTATTTGAGTAGGATTCATGTTTAAGTTCCGGGTATAAATGTTGAACCCTGGCTATTGTAAGAGACATCCAATCAATCAATACCAATTACTTTTTTCAGCTTCACACCAACCCTTAGGAGTAGGAGTGCTATAGATCTCAGCGAGTTCTTCAACAAGTAGGGCGGCATCGATCCGGTCAACCTCCGGCTTGTCTGTAAGTACCGTCGTGTCTTATACTTTTGTTTGTAAGGCTGCATCGATCTGGCTGACCTCTTATGAGCTCTAGTATAAGTTAGTTATCGATCCTTATCTAGTTCAAGTACAGCTGCATCAGTTAAGTTTGACCTCCACTGCTTGAATTAGATTAAGGTCAAGTTATTGGTTCTACCTAAGGGTGGCATCCTTCAGGTAGATTCATTAAGTTACCGATCTTGCTGATGTTCTCGTTGTCATTAGTTTCAGCAATATCAACCTGCTCGATCGAGATTGATCTAGATCGGCCTCACATCCTTTTAGTCCATTGTTTATTTTATCACATTGCGATTGTTCTTACTTTAAATGACGGATTATGTTTTATCGGCCGTTCTACTTTGATCTTGATTGTGCATAGTATGTGACTAAGGCATGTCTGATCTTGAGAAGGTTTACTAGCTAGTTGAATCTAGTCTATAGCTCGCTATTATGGCTGTAACGATCTGGTCGATCCCCACTGTTAGCACTTTAAATCAGAGTATGCTAGTTGGTAGATTTGCTTTCGACTAGGTGTGACCTTGGCTATTTGCTATGCCTGCATCGGCTAAATAGCCAATTGCCAGTACTTAAACGCTTATAGTGTGTCTTCATGATTCTATTAAATGTGAATAGATCTATTTAGTTTAAAGGTTTGATTTGTTATCTTTAACATGGCTACCATCGATCCGGTTGAACCCCATTGTTAAGGATAACAAGTTAGATTTGATGAGTTTATAGATCTATCCATATTAAATAGTCGATTATTCACATGATGTAATCCCTTTTCTACCTGAAGCGGTTTTTTAGTCGATTCGCCTGTGCTTTCACATATATGGCATGCTTTCATGAACCGGTTGAAATATGGTCAGTTCTATGGATTTTTCTGGTTCTAGACTATCATCATCATCATAGCTGTATCGATCTGGCCGAACTTCCCTATTGACGGTAATAGATTAGATCTAGACAGTTCGTAGATCTATCTATATCAAACAGTCGATTGTTTGCGTGGCATATCCCTTTTCATCGGATTCATTGGCTTTACACCACGTATTGATCAAATCTAATATAGCCAGTGATGTATCTTTGATGCATACATGTTAATAGATTAAGGGAAAGGATCATTAAAACTGGGCGCATTGTATTCGTTACTATAAAATCAATCATGACCTGCGAGCATTATAGTCCTTAACAGTCGATTTCTTCTCATATTGGCTATTTAGTCTATTTTCTGGTCTGGCTGCCCCCAAAGCGACACACTTAGAACTGTCTGTGCAAAACCAGCATGTTGCCCCCTAAATTACTGATAAACTTTCTCTCCTTATCAATTGTAGGTCAAATTGACTAGCATGCCCTTGGGAATTTATAGGATCGACTGGTCCTTCGTTGAAGCCAGGCAAATCAATAGATCATTCTGGCTTGCTACTTGTCCACCCGATGTGGCTACCACGTTTTTGCGCCGACACGCTGTTTACACCAGAATTTGGAAGAAGAGTAGCAGAGATTTGGAAGCTCCTGAAAATCATGTCATCAGCTGCATGGAGATCGGAGCTAGTTGATTTGGACGCACTAGAATCGGCTTTCTTCAGATAGCGCCAGCAGATGATGACAGAGGCTACGATCGGTGCTAGGATGAGACATGCTGGACTCTACAAAAAGGGAAAGATTAGAGTCCAAGTTATCTTAAATTAGGAATGTTTTCATTATGCCAAAGTTTGTATTGAGTCAAACTCAAGTAAGTTTCGTGTTTAGACTCCGGGTATAAATATCAAACCCCGGCTATTGTAAGAGGACACACAATCAATCAAATACAAGTCAATTACTTTTTTCGGCTCTGGCCACCCCTTAGGAGTAGGAGTAGAGTAGATCTCGACGAGTTCTTCAGCAAGTATGGCTGCATCGATCCAATCAGCCTCCACTGCTTGTCTATAAGTACCATCATGGTTTATACCTCTGTTCGTATGGCTGCATCGATCCGTTCGACCACCACTATGACTCTGGTATAGGCTTGTTATCGACTCTTGTCTAATTCAAGTATGGCCTATGTGATTCTGCCTCACACCCCACTGCTTGAATTAGATCAAGGTCAAGTTATCGGCTCTACCTTAGTATGACAGTCTTTGGTAGATTCATTAAGTTACCGATATTGCTTATTGCTTTTATCATTTATCTAATTACAGCAATATCACTCTGCCCGATTGAGATTGATCTGGATCGGCCTTACATCTTGTTTAACTCATCGTTTGCTAATCTAAAAATTGATCTAATCTACATCTTAAGCGATGAGTTATGTTTTTATCGGCTATTTTACATCAATCTTAATCGTACATGGCATGCAGTTAAGGCATGTCCGATCTCGAGTAGATCTATTAGTTAATGAAAACTATTCCATGGCCCGTCATCATGGCCTGTGGGATTCTGCCTCTCACCCTACTGTTGGCACCGTGGAGTGGGGATCGTTAGTTGGTAGACCTGTTCCTGAGAAGCCATGACTTTAACTATGCGCTATGCTTGATTCGGCTATTTAGCCGATATCGAGCGCTTTCACAAATAGTTCGCATTACGAGATCATTAAAGTAGAGATAAGTTGAAAGATATGTTAGCCCCATGATCTTATTATTGTATTATGGCCTGCATGATTCTGCCTCATGCCCCACTGATATTAGTAATAAGTTAGGGTCGTCGAGTCTATTATTGTTACTATGGCCTGCATGATTCTGCCTCATGCCCCACTGGTCATGGCGATGGATGAGATCTAACATGTTCATTAGATTTATCTTTATTAAATGGTTAAGTGGTGTTGCATTGTTTCTTTATATAAAAAGGAGTTCGGTTACTTGTAATCATTGGCTCAATATAAACCGATCATCATTGATATTTTATTGCCATTGATTAACATTTGCTTAAATAATATTTATCCTGAATGATAACCGATTCTTCTTATACAACCCCATGAGCTTTAGTCGATTTATTCTTATGAATATGCTAGAATCGACTATTTAGTCGATCTCCTCTAATATTGGCTCTTAGAGCCGCGCATTCGAGACTATTTGGAACCACCGGTACGTTCCGCCCTTAATTACTGATGAGCTTTCTCTCCTTATCAATTGTAGGGTCAAATTGACTAGCACATCTCGAGAGGATTGCGTAGGATCGACCACCCTTGCGCTGAAGCTAAGCGGATCTGCTCCATCGAGCGGACCCTTCCGGCTTGCTACGTGTGTCCTCGGCATGGAGACGAAAATTCTGTGTCGACACATGTTTCTGGCACGCTCGGTGGGACACCACAATCATCATGGCGGCTCACAACAACAACATCCTTATGGTACATTATGAAGACCTACCTGATGAAGATAAGGATACCATTAGCAAAGCTACAGAAGAATTTTAGAAGAAGTGTTTGTTGTCCTACACCAAAACACGTGACAGCACAATTATTCAGAAATTTCCACTACCAAGAGTTCTACTACATGGGCAGACAGATACAGTCAAAGCTGAAGACATGCGTTTCTTTATAGAAGCCATAGAAAAATCTGTTCGTGATGCCATATCAAGCCGCAATGAAGCTTTCATTGACGCATTTCACAACGCCATGAAAGAGGTGATTCATGGAATTCCAGTTGGTTAGGTTGGATCGACTTGTTACAACATTCTAGATCTATTGACTCAAGGAACTAATCAAGTAGGTACCAGCCATCAAGAAGCAGCACCAGCTGGTAATGGTGATATCTAGGTACTTCAAGGTTCATCTGAACAAACTCCAGGTACTACTACGAATCAAATACGGTACAATCCTAGACCATTAATATAGCATGTGCAACAGCCGGTGGGGCAAAGTCAAAACCAGATGATCAATTTAATCACATCAGGCCACATACCATCGTCGGCTCAAAAAATAGCACCATCAATTTAAAGAATCCATAGAGATATAGATCCTTATGTCTATAATCAGATACTTCAAGCAGCAAGCCAGCAAAGGACCCAACAAATTGAGATTCCACAAGGCTATCACATGATGCCAAATCCAGGATATCAAGGCATGCGGGATTTCAATCCACAGATGGGTCAGCAAGTACCGAGTAATCCAAATCCACAAGCTGACAAGTTGCTGCTGAAGGTGATCGAGATGATGAAGAATCAGTTCGGTCTAAAGCCAAAAGGGTTGACCTTTTCATACAAACGCCCATATCCAGAATGGTATGATTTGGTCGCTCTTCCTACAAATTATAGGATCCCAGAGTTCACCAAGTTCACTGGTTAAGACAGTACAAGCACAATAGAACATGTCAGTCGGTATCTTACACAATTGGGTGAAGCATTAGTTGAGGATGCCTATCGAGTTTGTTTCTTCTCCTTATCCCTGTCAGGGCCAGCCTTCACTTGGTTTTCGTCACTACTAGTCAACTCCATTGCCAATTGGGCTAACCTAGAGAAAAAGTTTCATATATATTTTTATACTGGGACTAGAGAAAAGAAGATAACTGATTTGACAACCATGAGACAGAGGACTAATGAATCAGGCACTGAGTTTCTTCAGAGATTCTAAGAGACTAGGAACTTGTGCTTCTCATTGAGCTTGGTCAATGATCAGCTAGCTGCTTTAGCTATCCAAGGAATGCTACCAATGTTGAAAGAAAAGCTGCTAGGACAAGAATTTGATAACTTGGGTCAATTGGCTCAACGAGTAGCAGCGCTCAAGAGCCAATTCTAGAGTATACATAGGGATTCCCAATTCTAGAAGAGTACCACCGTGGCCAAAGCTTATGATCCATACTCAGTAGATAATAGCTATGAAGATGAAGAAGAAGAGGTTGCTACAACTGAATGGAATTGGAGCAAGAAGACCGTAATGGTGCCAAATCCTTGGGGAAGAGGAGTCAAGGAGAGCTATGACTTTGATGTCACAAAATCAGACATGCTCTTTGACTTCTTACTTGAGAAGGGCCAGATCAAATTGCCAAATAATCATGTCATGTTGCCCCCTGATCAATTAAAGAATAAGAAGTTCTGCAAGTTCCATAATGCTACTTCTCATTGCACCAATGAATGTAGAATTTTCTGGCAGCACATACAGAGGGCTATTCAGCAAGGGAGGCTCAAGTTCAATACGCCTCGGAAGATGAAGGTTGATGATAATCCTTTCCTAGGAGATCAAAATATGGTTGATGTTGGGCTATTCAAAGGAAGAACTAAGGTCCTAACATCAGCCAAATCAAGAGAAGCTAGAGCAGTTGATCCCAAGATGCAAATATTGGCTGATGAATACAGAGAGATTAGAAAATGTCATGATCAGCAGAGGAGCCGATATGAACAGGGGGCAATGTCGAAGGATGGAGCAACAAAGCCACGAGTCACATCTTAGATCCTATTAAATAAGTGGCGGTGATAGAAGGAAAAAGATTATCAGCGATGGTGAGAGGATCAAGAATACCAGCGTCAACTGGAAGAAGAGAGGTATGAAAGGAAGCAAGCCAAATCGCACTGGAATTGTCCTTTCTTCAGATACTGCTGGAACAAAGGTTTGAAATTGCCTACCAGAAATGACTGTCCAGAATGCAGCAATCAATATTGGGAGTTTAGGCAATCTCAAATCAATCGCCGGTCTATCCATGCCCAGGATACATATCATCATAATAACATGGATCGGCGCTTAAAAAATAAAAGTATTCATGATTGGCTAGGAAAAAGAGTTGTTGACCAAGACTGGGCTGATCATGAAGAAGGAAGCAACCAGAGGGAACATGTCTGGCAGGAAGGCCAATGGTGCCCCGGAGGATTGACAAGAAGCCAGAAGAGAAGGGTGCAATGCCTAAGAAATAAAGAGATGGAACAGGCTTAGGCATCTAGTAAAACACAAGTATGGCGTGCCAAGCAAATAGCCGATAGAAAGCAACCATCAGCTAATATTCAAATAGTTTTTTCTGTTGCCATCAGAATTCAGAGTCAATGGTGAAAGCCCACAGCCGATCCAAGCAGTCGACTTTGAAAATTTGTTTTAATGGATAATCCAATAGATGGTACAGATGGTAAACTAGGACACGGCTTCACGTCAGCTGATGAATTGGAAGAAGTGGATATTGGTTCTAGAGACAGACCTAGGCCGACGTATGTAAGTGCTAAATTGGATCCGGAGTATAAGTAGGAATTAATTAATTTATTGAAAGAATTTAAAGACTGCTTTGCTTGGGAATACTACAAGATGCCTAGTTTAGATCGGTCAATCATTGAGCATCGGTTGCCAATCAAACCTAGATATCGGCCATTCAAGCAAGCTCCAAGGAGATTCAATCTGAACGTGCTTAATGATATTAAAAAAGAGACTGAAAGGCTACTGGAGGTGAAGTTCATCCGACCATGCCGATATGCAGAGTGGATATCGAATGTTGTCCCTGTATACAAGAAGAATGGAAAATTAAGGGTTTGCATTGATTTTAGGGATCTAAACAAAGCCACACCCATGGATGGTTATCTGATGCTGATAGCCGATATGTTAGTAGATGTAGTAGCCGGGCACAAGGTTATTAGCTTCATGGATGGCAATGCAGGGTATAACTAAATATTCATGGCTGAAGAGGACAAAGCGAAGACCGCTTTCAGGTGCCTCGGCGCAATCAGCTTGTTTGAATGGGTTGTGATGACCTTCGGTCTAAAAAATGCTGGTGCCACGTATCAAAGGGCAATGAATTATATTTTTCATAAGTTGATCGGTAGGATTGTTGAAATCTACATTGATGATGTGATGATAAAATCAAAAAGATACAAAGAGCATCTAGCTGATTTGCGAGAGACTCTGGAATGCACAAGAAAACATGGTCTGAAGATGAATTCTAATAAGTGTGCCTTTGGGGTATTAGCTGGGCAATTCTTGGGTTTTATGGTCCACGAGAGAGGGATTGAGGTCGGTCAGAAGAGCATGAAAGCAATTGATGATGCGGTGCCCCTGACTACTAAGACAGAATTGCAATCTTTGCTTGGCAAGATTAATTTCATCAGAAGGTTTATTTCAAATTTGTCGGAGAGGGTTCTTCCATTTTCTCCCTTGTTGAAATTAAAGAACGATCAAGAATTCATATGGGGTGACATACAATAGAAGGCGTTTGAAGAGATAAAAGAATATATGAAGCGTCCACCCGTGCTAGTTCCTCCTCAGCAGGGTAAGCCTTACAAGTTGTACATATCGGCCTATGACAAAACAATTGGATTGGCCCTAATACAAGAGTTTGAAGGAAAGGAGCGAGTGGTTTTCTATTTAAGCAGGAGACTTCTAGATCCAGAAACAAGATATTCTCCCACCAAAAAGTTATGCTTGTGCTTATATTTCTCTTGCAGCAAGTTGAGGCATTACTTATTGTCGGCCGAATGTACGGTTGTTTCCAAGACTGACGTAATCAAGCACATGTTATCGATGCCGATACTAAATGGGAGAGTGGGAAAATGGATTCTCGCGTTATCAGAGTTTGACTTGAGGTACAAATTGGCTAAAGCAGTCAAAGGGTAGGTAATAGCCAATTTTGTCACCCAGCATCATAAACCAAGCATGAATTATGTAGAGCCGGTGCCTTGGACGTTATTCTTCGATGGATCATCTTGCAAGCAAGGTGGTGGCATTGGTAATGTTATTATTTCGCCTTGGGGGCAAATTTTGAGTTTGCCTTTCCAACCGAGCCAATGGTTATCAACAATCAAGCAGAATATGAGGCTGTTCTGAGAGGGATTCAACTTCTTCATGAGGTAAAGGCCAAAGCAATTGAAATATTTGGAGACTCACTATTAATTATTAATCAGTTGATCGGTCTATATGAGTGCAAAGAAGACACTTTGAGGAGATATTATGACGAGTGTCAGAGGTTGCTCAAAGAGTTTCCTCATGTCTCATTTCAGTACATTCTGAGGGCACAAAATCAAGAAGCTAACTATTTGGCTCAAAGTGCATTAGGTTATCGAGTAATTCAAGAAATATTGAGCAATGAAACCTTAGATAATGATTGGAGAGTTGAGATAGTTGACTACCTTAGAAATCCATCATGAAAAGTTACTAGAAAGCTAAGGTATAAATTGACTAAATATGTTTTGCTGGATGATCAGCTGTATTACAAAACAATTGATGGGGCCTTACTCAAATGGCTGAATCAAGAAGAGGCCAAGGTGTTGATGGGTGAGGTGCATGAAGGGATATGTGGAGCTCATCAATAGGCTTATAAGATGAAATGGATTATCCGCAGAACTGGATATTTCTTGCCAACAATATTAGAAGATTGTTTTGAATATTACAAGGGATGCCAAGACTGTCAACATTTTGGTAATATCCAGAAGTTGCCTACATCGGCCATGAACCCAATAATCAAGCCATGGCCGTTTCAGGGCTGGGGAATTGATTTAGTTAGCTAGATCTTTCTGCCCTCGAGCAAAGGACATAAGTTCATATTGGTAGCAACAGACTACTTCACCAAGTGGGTTGAAGCGGTCCCCTTGAAAATGGTAACTTCAAAAAACATGGTTGATTTTGTCAAGGAGCTATTGTGTATCATTTTGGAATTCCTCAAACCATCACTACCGATCAAGGGACCATGTTCACATCAGAGGAATTAAGAGATTTTGTTGCCAGTATGGGGATTAAGCTACTAAATTTGTCTCCTTACTATGCTCAGGTTAATGGTTAGCTAGAGGCATCTAATCAGATTATGATTAAGCTGATCAAGAAGAAAATTTAGGAACAACCCAGGAAGTGGCATTCAATGCTTAATGAGGCACTATGAGCATATAGGATGGCCTATCATGGATCAATTAAAACATCACCTTATGAGCTTCTGTATGGCCATAACGCAGTCCTTCCTTGGGAAGTTTAGACCGGATCGAGGCGTGTTATGTTATAGAATGATTTGATAGTCGAAGTCTACAAAAATCTTATGATGGACGACTTAGAAGACTTGAGTTGCCTTCGGTTGTGTGCTCTCAAAAATATTGGCTGAGGGTCGCAAAATATTATAATAAAAGGGTCAAGAATAAGCAATTTTTTAAGGAGATTTGGTGTGGAAAGTGAAATTGCCGATCGGGTCAAAGGACAGTAAGTTCAACAAATGGTCACCCAATTGGGAAGGGCGTTATCGGATCAAACGTTGTGCGCCCGATAATGCTTATATTTTGGAGACACTAGGAGGAGAAGAAGAGTTCGGCTGAGCAATCAATGGGAAATATCTAAAGAAATATTATCCCAGCGTTTGGATTAACACTTAAGTAGCTGATTTGTTCGGTCAATAGCTCTAATAGTCGATATCAGAAAGGTATCGCCTCTAGTACAAAAAATGAACCTAAAAGAATAGAAGCCAGTACGATGCGTATCGCCTATAGGAGGAAAGCAAACATGGATGAAGTGATACGTATAATATGAAATATGAGACAAAGGAAGATCATTCAAGACAAGGGAATTGTTTGCTAAAAATCACCTATTACACGCTATGGGCCGAAAAACAATTTGCTCACTACATCATCAGCCAAAGTATTGAAAGCTACAGAGTTGGCGGCGCTAAAGAATTCCTTAGTCAAACGCTCATGATCCTCGAGAGGCACTGCATCCGAAAAACCATGAGGAAGAAGCCAAAGATTGTGACTAGAGCGGGCTTGTGCAGTAGCCAATGCTATGGCAGCACCATGGCGAACGCCATGGAGAGCAACCTCCCTAATGCGGTTTGGAATGTCATGCAAATAGACTACCGGAGCGGTGCCCCTGGCATTGACAAATCCCGCTGCGTGATCTGTGGCTGATCGAAGGCTTTCCAACTGAGCAGTTAGATCTAAAAAATTCAAAGAAAGGGTTGATCAGAAGATCTCAAAGGCAAAGTTAAGAATAAGCGAAGGAGATTGTGGTAGCCATCTTGCCTATGATTCTGGCTTCAGCCCTGGCCAACCGTTCCCTTAGATCGGCCTCGGTGGACGATCGGATTTGAATCATGGCAAGAGCCGACTCTGCGAGGGAAAGACAGTTGGTTAAACTTTGATTAGTTTGATCAATAGAAGCGATTAGATTGTCATTATCAATTAGCCTCCTCAGACAACTGGGAAGCTAGCGACGAATCAGTGTTGAAGACGATCTCGAAGATTGAACCAAGTCGACCCTGTGCTTCAAGGCGGTGGAGACATCCTAAGTAGCACCTTCCCGGCGATGAAGACGCTAGTGCGATGATGCGGACCCATTAAGAACTTCCTCAGCAGGCATCTTGCTATTCTCCATGATCTCAAACCTACAGAAGAGCAGGAACTATGCTAAAAACACAGAAAGTTTGAGACAAGACGGGTAGATTTTTGAGCCCCAGCCGTGGCCCGCATATATAGCCCAAGGAGGCGAGGGGATGGATTTTGCCAAGGGTATGAAAACTAAAAATAGATACGGAAACAAATCGGCACTCCGTAATTTCAGGGGAGAGATAACGAAGAGATAACAGATTTGGACTTATTGCTTCCCCAGATTAGGAAACATCGTGGGATGGATACGAAGAATTTACATTAACCAGAAATCAACCCACCAAGACTTCTTTGGATTGAAGGGAGTCCGGGCCCCCACAAGGCCGAAGGTCATTGTGAACCAGGTCACATCGGCCGGATAATGGAATTATACCAGGAGAAGGGGAAAGGCCGCCCGCTTGGTAGACGCCTAACTAGTTTTTTGGTGATCGGGAACTGCGGGAAAGAAGCTTGTGGCTCTCCCAGTGGGCGTTTGATGAAGCAAACAAGGGGAAGGTGTCCACACATTTTAGCCCTTGCAAACACTAGAACAGCTTTGCAAGCATGGAGAGAAGACTCAGGTGATATCACAAGACTTCTTCTAGCCGCAATAGCTGATCCTCTTGCTCGACAAGGCGCTAGAATGAGCGACACAATCACCCTATACACAAGAATTCTTCTAGCCACTCAAGACCTTCATAGCAAAAAGATGGACCATGGAGGGTCCGGCGAAGTCAGAGCTCGAGAGGGTAGGTAGAAGAGAAACATAGCTAAATCGTTAAGCTGCTCTCACCAGGGGTGGATAGCCATTTTATAGCCGGTCTAGAAGGATGAATCCAAGTGCCCATGAAGCGATGATGCTCTTGTAAAATTTGTGAAGCATGGGCTCATGAGCTGACATAGGCAGCGACAAACAGTAGACCCCGGATCAAGATTCTCTACCTGTGACTGCAGACCCATCGAAGATGAAGACGTGATAATTTTGGAATAAAATTACATTTATTCCAAAATTGGGGGGCATGTGTTTACACCAGAATTTGGAAGAAGAGTTGTAGGGATTTGGAAGCTCCTGAAAATCATGTCATCAAGGAATCAGCTGCGTGGAGATCGGAGCTAGTTGATTTGGATGCACTAGAATCGGCTTTCTTCAGATAGCGCCAGTAGATGACGATAGAGGCTACGATCGGCACTGGGACGAGACATGCTAGACTCTACAAAAAGGGAAAGATTAGAGTCCAAGTTATCTTAAATTAGGAATGTTTTCATTATGCCAAAGATTGTATTGAGTCGTACTCGAGTAAGGTTCGTGTTTAGACTCCGGGTATAAATATCAAACCCCGGTTATTGTAAGAGGACACACAATTAATCAAATACAAGTCAATTACTTTTTTTGGCTCCGGCCACCCCTTAGGAGTAGAAGTAGAGTAGATCTCGGTGAGTTCTTCAACAATTACGGCTGCATCGATCCGGTCGACCTCCACTGCTTGTCTGTAATTACCATCATGGTTTATACCTCTGTTCGTATGGCTACATCTATCCGGTCGATCCCCACTAGGACTCTGGTATAGACTAGTTATTGACTCTTGTCTAATTCAAGTATGGCCTATGTGATTCTGCCTCACACCCCACTACTTGAATTAGATCAAGGTCAAGTTATCCGCTCTACCTTAGTATGGTAGTTTTTGGTAGATTCATTAAGTTACCAATATTGCTTATTGCTTTCATCGTTTATCTAATTACAGCAATGTCACTCTGCCCGATTGAGATTGACCTGAATCGGCCTTATCTCTTATTTAACTCATCATTTGCTAATCTAAAAATTGATCTAATCTACATCTTAAGCGATAAGTTATGTTTTTATCGGCTGTTTTACAACAATCTTAATCATGCATAGCGTGTGGTTAAGGCATGTCCGATCTCGAGTAGATCTATTAGTTAATGAAAACTGTTCCATGGCACGTCATCATGGCCTGTGGGATTCTGCCTCTCACCCCACTGTTGGCACCATGGAGTGGGGATCGTTAGTTGGTATACCCGTTCCTAAGAAGGCATGACCTTAACTGTGCGCTATGCCTAAATCGGTTGTTTAGCCTATATCGAGCGCTTTCACGAATAGTTCACATTACGAGATCATTGAAGTAGAGATAAGTTGAAAGATATGTTAGCCCCATGATCTTATTATTGTATTATGGCCTACATGATTCTACCTCATACCCCACTGATATTAGTAATGAGTTAGGGTTGTTGAGTTTATTGTTGTTTCTACGGCCTGCATGATTCTGCCTCATGCCCCACTAGTCATGGCGATAGATGAGATCTAACATGTTCATTAAATTTATCTTTATTAAATGGTTAAGTGGTGTTGAATTGTTTCTTTATATGAAAAGGAGTTCGGTTACTTGTAATCATTGCCTTAGTATAAACCGATCATCATTGATATCTTATTACCATTGATTAACATTTGCTTAAATAATATTTATCCTAAATGATAACCGATTCTTCTTATACAACCCCATGAGCTTTAGTCGATTTATTCTTATGAATATGCTAGAATCAACTATTTAGTCGATCTCCTCTCATATTGGCTCTCAGAGCCGCACATTCAGGACTGTCTAGCAACACTGGCATGTTCCGCCCTTAATTACTAATGAGCTTTCTCTTCTTGTCAATTGTAGGGTCAAATTGACTGGCATGTCTCGGGAGGATTGCGTAGGATCGACCACCCTTGCGCTGAAGCTAGGCAGATCTGCTCCATCGAGCGGACCCTTCTGGCTTCCTGCGTGTGTCCTCAGCATGGAGACAAAAATTCTATGTCGACACACACATTCTATAACTCCCAGTGGGATGCCACAATCATCATGGCAACTCACAACAACAGGGACATTCTTATGGTGCCTTATGAAGACCTACCTGATGAGGATAAAGATGTCATCAGTAAAGCTATAGAAGAATTTTAGAACAAGTGTTTGTTGTCCTACACCAATACACGTGACAATAAAGTTATTCAGAAATATCCATAACCAAGAGTTTTGATGCATGGGCAGTCAGATACAAACGAAGTTGATGATAGGCGTTTCTTCGTAGATGTTGTAAACAAATCTGTTCATGGTGCCATGTTGAACCATAATATAGCTTTCTTGAACACATTCCATAATACCATGAAAGAGGTGTTTCATGGATGTCCAATTGATCAGGTTGGACTGGCTTATTACAACATTTCACATCTATCGACTTAGGGGACTAATCAAGCTGGTACTAGCCATCAAGAAGCAACACTAACTAGTACTAATGATGTCCAGGCAGTTCCAAGCTCATCTGAGCAAGTTCAAGGTACCACTACTAATCAAATACAAAATAATCCTAGATCCTCAGTGCAGTATGTGCAACAACCTATGGGGCAAGTTTAGAATCAAATGGTTAATTTTGGCACATTAGGCCAAATACCGTCGTTGGCTCAAAAAATAGTGCCATCAGTTCAAAGGATTCATAGAGATACAGATCCTAACATTTACAACCAGAGACTTCAAGCAGCAAATCAGCAAAGGACCCAACAGATAGAGATTCCACAAGGATATCATTATGGAATAGATTACAATACCCTTCATATGATTCCAAACCCGGGGTATCAAGGGTACCCGAAATTTTAACCCACAGATGGGTCAGCAGTTATAGAGAAATCCATATTCAAATGCTGATGAGTTGTTGCTCAGAGTAATCGAAATGATGAAGAATCAATTCGGTTTAAAACCAAAAGGGCAGACCTTTTTGTACAAATGTCCATATCCAAAGTGGTATGATTTGGTTGCTCTTCCTACAAATTATAGGCTCCTAGAATTTGTTAAGTTCATCGGTCAAGATAGCACGAGCATAATAGAACATGTCAGTCGATATCTTACATAGTTGGGCGAAGCATCCATTGAAGAGGCTCATCGAGTTTGTTTCTTCTCCCTGTCCCTATCAGGACCAGCTTTCACCTGGTTTTCATCGTTACAAGTTAATTCCATTGCCAATTGGACTAACCTAGAGAAGAAGTTTCATACATATTTTTATACTAGGATAGGAGAAAAGAAAATCACAAATTTGATGACCATAAGGCAAAGAACTAATGAATCAGGTGCTGAGTTTCTTTAGAGGTTCTAAGAAACCAGGAATTTGTGCTTTTCATTGAATCTGACTGATGATGAGCTAGCTGCTTTGGCCATTCAAGGCCAACATGGAGAGAGAAGCTGCTTGAATAAGAGTTTGATAATTTAGGTCAGTTGGCTCAATGGGTGGCAGCACTTAATAGCCAATTCTAGAATATATGTAGAGATACCCAATTCTAGAAGAATGCCACAATTGCTGAAGCTTATAATCCATATTCAGTTAATAATGGCATTGAGGACGATGAAGAAGAAGAGATTGCTATGGCTGAATAGAATTGGGGTAAGAAGATAGTAATGGTGCCAAATCCTTGGTGAAAAGGAGTTGAGGAGAGCTATGATTTCGACGTCTCAAAATCAGACAAGCTCTTTGATTTCTTGCTTGAGAGAGGATAGATCAAATTGCCCACCAATCATGTTATGTTACCTCCTGATCGGTTGAAGAATAAGAAGTTCTGCAAGTTTCATAACACTACTTCTCATTGTACTAACGAGTGAAGAATTTTCCAGCAACATATACAGAGGGCTATTTAGCAAGGAAAGCTTAAATTTGATACACCTAGGAAGATGAAAGTTGATGATAATCCTTTGCCAAGAGATCAAAATATGGTCGATGTTAAGTTGCTCAAAGGAAAGACTAAAGTTCTAACATCAATTAGGGCAAAAGAAACCAGAACCGTCGATCCAAAGATGCAAATATCGGCTAATGAATATAGAGAGATTAAATGGGGTCGTGACCAACAGAAGAGCCGATATGAGTAGGGAGAGACGTCAAGGAATGGGGCGATAAGGCCACGTGTCACATATCGAATTTTGTTGAATAAATGGCAATGATAGAAGGAAAAGGATTATCAGCGTTGGTTAGAAGAGAAAGAATACCAACGTCAATAAGAAGAGGAGACGTATGAAAGAAAACAAGCTGAATCACATTGGAATTGTCCTTTTTCAGACATTATTGGAATGAAGGTTTGAAATTGCCTACCAGAAATAATTGCCCAGAGTGTAGTGAACAATATTGGGAGTTTAGGAAATCTCAAGCCAAGTACCGGTCTATCCGTGCTCAAAATGAGTATCATCATAATAATATGGATCGGCGCTTAAAAACTAGAAGTGTTCACGATCGGCTTGGGAAGCGAGTTGTTGATCATAACTGGGCTAATTATGAAGAATAGGGTGATGAGGAAGAATATGTTTGGTAGGAAGGGCAATGGTGTCTAGGAGGTTTGATAAGAAGCCAAAAACAAAGGGTACAACGCCTAAGGAACAGAGAGCTAGAACAGGCTCAGGCATCTGGTAGACCTCAAGTGTGGCGTGCTAAACAAATAGCCGATAGGGGTCAACCATCGGCTAATATTCAAATGGATTTTCTGTTGCTGTCTGAATTTAGAGCTCCAGTAGACCAAGAAGTCTATTCAGATTTTGATGAATCGGAGTATGAGGAGATAGTTGCCAAGTTGACAGTTATATAGCAAGCTATATTCAATAAGCCAGTCAAGCATTGGCACTTAAAAGCTTTATATGTAAAAGGTTTCGTTGATGGGAAGCTAATGAACAAAATGTTGGTGGATGGAGGTGCTTCTGTTAATCTTATGTCTTATACTACTTTTCACAAGCTTGGCAAGGGACCAGGAGATTTGATTGAGACCAACATGATGCTTAAGGATTTTAGGGGTAATGTATCCAAGACCAGGGGGGCAATAAACGTCAAATTGACAATTGGAAGTAAGACTTTGCTCACTACATTCTTTGTCATTGATGGAAAGGGTTCATATAGTTTACTCCTTGGTCGTGATTGGATTCATGCAAATTGTTGTGTACCATCGACTGTGCATCAATGCTTGATTCAGTGGTATGGAGATGATGTTGAGCTGGTTCATGCTGATGATTCTGTGAGTATAGCAACAACTGATCCAATGTATTGTGAACTAGAAGACTTTGAGTGTTTTTCTGGCAAGCTATGTGAAGGAGGCTTCATTAAGATTAATGATGAAAGCCAATAGCTGATCCAAGCAATCGGCTCAGAGTTTATTTTAATGGATAATCCAATAGATGGTACAGATGGTAAACTAGGGCATGGGTTTATGTCGGCCGATGAATTAGAGGAGATAGATATTGGTCCTAGAGATAGGCCTAGGCCGACGCATGTGAGTGCTAAGTTGGATCCTAAGTATAAGCAAGAGTTGATAGATTTATTAAAGGAGTTTAAAGATTGTTTTGCTTGGGAATACTATGAGATGCCTGGTCTAGATCGATCAATTGTTGAACATCGGTTGCCAATCAAACCTAGATATCGGCCGTTTAAACAAAAAGGAGACTGAAAGACTACTAGAAGCAAAATTTATCCGACCATGCCGATATGTAGAGTGGATATCGAGTGTTGTTCCTGTGTATAAGAAAAATAGGAAATTAAGAGTTTGCATCGATTTCAGAGATCTGAACAAGGCTACACCCATGGATGGTTATCCGATGCCAATAGCCGATATGTTGGTAGATGCAGTGTCCAGGCACAAGGTTATTAGTTTTATGGACGGCAATGCAGGATATAATCAAAATTTTATGGCTAAGGAAGACATAGCAAAAATAGCTTTTAGGTGCCTTGGTGTAATCGGTATATTTGAATGGGTTGTGATGACCTTTGGTTTGAAGAATGCCGATGCAACTTATCAGTGGGCGATGAATTATATTTTTCATAAGTTGATCGGTAGGATTGTTGAAATCTACATTGATGATGTGATGGTAAAATCTAAAAGATACAAGGAACATCTAGCTGATTTGCGAGAGACTTTGGAGTGCACAAAAAACATGGTGTAAAGATGAATCCCAATAAGTGTGCCTTTAGAGTATCAGCTAGACAATTTTTGGGTTTTTTGGTCCACGAGAGAGGAATCGAAATTGGTCAAAAAGTATGAAAGCAATTGACGAGGCAGTGCCCCCAACTACTAAAACAGAGTTACAATCTTTGCTTGGAAAGATTAATTTTATCATGAGGTTTATTTCAAATTTGTCAGAAAAGGTTCTACTGTTTTCTCCTTTGTTGAAGTTGAAAAATAATTAAGAATTTAAATGGGGTGACATACAACAAAAGGCGTTTGAGAAGATAAAAGAATATATGAAATGTCCACCCATGCTAGTCCCTCCTTAGCAAGGTAAGCCTTTTAAGTTGTACATATCGGCCGATAACCAAACAATTGGATCTGCCTTAATGCAAGAGTTTGAAGGAAAAGAATGAGTTGTTTTCTATCTAAGTAGAAGGCTTTTGGATCCAGAAACCAGAAATTCTCCTATTGAAAAGTTATGCTTGTGCTTATATTTCTCTTGCACTAAGTTGTGACATTACTTGTTATCAGCTGAGTGTACAATTGTTTCTAAGGCTGATGTGACCAAACACATGCTATTAGTACCGATATTAAATGGGAGAATGGGGAAGTGGATTCTCGCATTATCGGAATTTGACTTGAGGTACAAATCGGCTAAAGCAGTCAAGGAGCAAGTAATAGCTGATTTTGTCACTCAGCATCATAAGCCGAGTATCGGCTATGTAGAGCTGATACCTTGGACATTATTCTTTGATGGATCATCATGCAAGCAAGGTGGTGGCATTGGCATTGTTATTGTTTCACCTCGGGGGGTAAGTTTTGAGTTTGCTTTTCCAACTAAACCAATGACTACCAACAATCAAGCAGAATATGAAGCTATTCTTAAAGGACTTCAACTTCTTCATGAAGTAAAGGCTGAGTCAACTGAAGTATTTGGAGATTCACAGTTAATTATTAGTCAGTTGATCGGCCTATATGAATGTAAAGATGATATTCTAAGGGGGTACTATGATGAATGCCAGAGGTTACTCAAGGAGTTTCATCATATTTCTCTTCAACATATTCCAAGAGCATAGAATCAAGAGGCTAATCGGTTAGCTCAAAGTGCGTTAGGTTATCGAGTGTTTCAAGAGATCTTAAGTAGTGAAACCTTGACTAATGATTGGAGAGTTGAAATAGCCAATTACCTTAAGATTCCATCATGGAAAGTTACCAGGAAACTAAGGTATAAATCGACTAAGTATGTTTTACTAGATGATCAGCTATATTACAAGACAGTCTATAGGGTGTTGCTTAAATGCTTAAATCAAGAAGAAGCTAAAGTGTTGATGGGCGAAGTACATGAAGGGATATGTGGAGCCCATCAATCGGCTTATAAGATGAAATGGGTTATTCATAGGACCAGATATTTCTGGTCAACAATACTAGAAGATTGTTTTGAATATTATAAGGGTGTTAGGATTGTCAATGTTTTGGTAATATTCAGAAATCTCTCACATCGGCTATGATTCCAATAATCAAACCATGGTCGTTTCGAGGTTGGGGAATTGATTTAATCGGCCAGATCTTTCCACCTTCAAGTAAAGGACATAAGTTCATATTAGTAGCAACAGATTACTTCACTAAGTGGGTTGAGGCCATTCCTTTGAAGATGATAACCTCAAAGAACTTGGTTGATTTTGTCAAGGAACATATTGTGTATCATTTTGGGATTCCTCAAACTATTACTACTAATCAGGGGACAATGTTCACATCAGAAGAGTTTAGAGATTTTGCTGCCAGTATGGGAATTAAATTATTAAATTCTTCTCCCTACTATGCTCAGGCTAATGGCCAAGCAGATGCGTCCAATCAAATTATGATTAAGTTGATCAAGGAAAAGATCGAAGAGCAGCCAAGGAAGTGGTATTCAACGCTTAATGAGGCATTATGGGCATATAGGATGGCCTATCATGGATCGATTAAAACGTCACCTTATGAACTTGTGTATGGTCATAATGCAGTCCTTCCTTGGGAGATTCAAACTGGATCGAGGCGTGTTACGTTGCAAAATGATTTATCAGCCGGAGTTTATAATAATCTTATGATGGATGACTTAGAAGACTTAAGTTGCCATCGACTGCGTGCTCTTGAGAATATCGAAGCCAATAAACTAAGAATTGTGAAGTATTACAATAAGAAGGTCAAGAGCAAACAATTTTCTGAATGAGACTTGGTCTGCAAGGTGAAATTACTGATTGGGTTAAGAGATAGCAAGTTTGGCAAGTGGTCACCTAATTGGGAAGGACCTTATCGGGTTAAACGTTGTGCGCCTAGCAATGCTTATATTTTGGAAACACTAGGAGGAGAAGAGGAGTTTGATAGAGCAATCAATGGAAAGTATCTAAAGAAATATTATCCTAGTGTTTAGATTAATACTTGATAGCCGATTTGTTCAGTCATCGGCTCTAATAGCCGGTACTAGAAGGGTATAGCCTCTAGTTCAAAAATAGACCCAAAGGGGTAAAAGCCGATACGATATGTATCGCTGTTTACACTAAAATTTGGAAAAGGAGCGTGGGAACTCGTAGGCTTCCAGAATTATGCCAATCAAGGAGTCTATAGAGTAAAGATTGATACCTGCTGGATCAAATGCAACACTAGATCAATTCTCTTCGAATGACGTCAGCAGATAACGATGACAGGATGTGATTGGAGCCAAGAAGATACATATCAGACTCTACAAAAAGGGGAAAGATTAGAGTCCAAGTTATCTTAAAATAGGAAAATTTCCTTCATACCAAAGAATTGTATTGAGTTATACTCAAGGGTTCGTTTTAGGCTCCGGGTATAAATACCAAACCCGAGCTATTATAGAGGACAACAATCAATCAAATACAAGTCAATTACTTTTTTCGGCTCTGGCCACCCCTTAGGAGTAGGAGTAGAGTAGATTTCGGCGAGTTCTTTAGCGAGTACAGCTACATTGATCCGATCGACCTACACTGCTTGTCTGTAAGTACCATCATGGTTTATACCTCTGTTCGTGGCTGCATCGATCCGGTCGACCCCCACTGCAACTCTGGTATAGGCTAGTTATCGACTCTTATCTAATTCAAGTATGGCCTGTGTGATTCTGCCTCACACCCCACTGCTTGAATTAGATCAAGGTCAAGTTATCGGCTCTACCTTAGTATGACAGTCTTTGGTAGATTCATTAAGTTACCGATATTGCTTATTGCTTTTATCATTTATCTAATTACAGCAATATCACTCTGCCTGATTGAGATTGATCTGGATCGGCCTTATATCTTGTTTAACTCATCGTTTGCTAATTTAAAATGGATCTAATCTACATCTTAAGCGACGAGTTATGTTTTTATAGGTTGTTTTGTGTCAATCTTAATCGTACATGGCGTGCGGTTAAGGCATGTCCGATCTTGAGTAGATCTATTAGTTAATGAAAACTGTTCCATGGCCCGTCATCATGGCCTGTGGGATTCTGCCTCTCACCCTACTGTTGGCACCGTGGAGTGGGGATCGTTAGTTGGTAGACCCGTTCCTGAGAAGCCATGACTTTAACTATGCGCTATGCCTGAATCGGCTATTTAGCCGATATCGAGCGCTTTTATGAACAGTTTGCATTACGAGATCATTGAAGTAGAGATAAGTTGAAAAATATGTTAGCCCCATGATCTTATTATTGTATTACGGCCTGCATGATTCTACCTCATGCCCCACTGATATTAGTAATAAGTTAGGGTCGTCGAGTCTATTGTTGTTACTATGGCCTGCATGATTCTGTCTCATGCCCCACTGGTCATGGCGATGGATGAGATCTAACATGTTCATTAGATTTATCTTTATTAAATGGTTAAGTGGTGTCGAATTGTCTCTTTATAAAAAGGAGTTTGGTTACTTGTATTCATTGGCTCAGTATAAACCGATCATCATTGATATCTTATTGCCATTGATTAATATTTGCTTAAATAATATTTATCCTGAATGATAACCAATTCTTCTTATACGGCCCCATAAGCTTTAATCGATTTATTCTTATGAATATGCTGGAATCGACTATTTAGTCTATCTCCTCTCATATCGGCTCTCAGAGCCACACATTCAGGACTGTCTAGCAACACCGGCACGTTTCGCCCTTAATTACTGATGGGCTTTCTCTCCTTGTCAATTGTAGGGTTAAATTGACTGCCATATCTCGGGAGGATTACGCAGGATCGACCACCCTTGCGCTAAAGCTAGGCGGATCTGCTCCATCGAGCGGACCCTTTCGGCTTCCTGCGTGTGTCCTCGGCACGGAGACAAAAATTATGTGTCGACACACATTTCTGGCATGCCTGGTGGGACCCCACAATCATCATGGTGGCTCATAACAACGACAACATCCTTATGGTACATTATGAAGGCCTACCTGATGAAGATAAGGATACCATCAGCAAAGCTACAGAAGAATTTCAGAAGAAGTGTTTGTTGTCCTACACCAAAACATGTGACTGCACAATTATTCAGAAATTTTCACTACCAAAAGTTCTACTACACGGGCAGATAGATACAGTCGAAGCTGAAGATAGGTGTTTCTTTATCGAAGCCATAGACAAATTTGTTCGTGATGCCATATCAAGCCGCAATGAAGCTTTTGTTGATGCATTTCACAACGCCATGAAAGAGGCGATTCATGGAATTCCAGTTGGTCAGGTTGAATCGACTTGCTACAACATTCCAAATCCATCGACTTAAGGGAGGTTTTGGTGTGGTTATCTTTCTGCACTTGGTAAAAAAAATATTCTTAGCCTGAACTGACAGCTAGCTGTAAACACGGTGATAACATGCTTCTTTTACCTATGCTCTGTATTTTGACCATATACTCTAGGGCCTCATACAAGAGTTCATTTTCATTTTCTTTTTCTCTTTCTGTTAATTGCAGAGAGTTTGGTGGAGGAAATGCATGATTTGAGAGAAGAGAAGTGTGGTAACTTTTGGTAGTGGGTGTTGGACATTTCAGGCTTCTATGTAGCCGTGCAAAGATTTGATTTTAGATATGAAATTTCTATGTATTTTTTTATGGAGAGACTTATTCGTGACATGTTTCATATTTATGTGACGCTAACATTGATCAGTATTGACTTTGTTATATTATTTATTTACTTCTTCTGAATTTTCTTGATTTTCCTGATTTTTTGAGATATTTTTTGAACTATCAAAATAGCATAACCAAATATGGTCGTGGGTCTTTTCCCCTCAAAAAAAGCTTCCAAATGGTAGAAACTCCCCGGCGCGTGAATCTCTAGTTCTCTACCCTGGGGTGGACGGTGGAGGGGGATCGGAGTGTCCAAAAGTTCCCGCTGGAGGGTATCCATATAACCCTCAAACTAGCCCTTGGGGTGCCCTCGTCCTTACCGGTGGAGGCGGAGAGAAACTCGAGTCTAGTCCGACGTGGCTTCCTCATCTCCCTTGCCCGCCGCCGCCCTGCTCCTACTGCCGCCACCGGTGTGGGAGAAGAGAGAGAGCATGGCCCACGCCCACCAACGCCGCTGCGGGCAAGGTCCTGCCTCCAGAGATGGAGTCCCAGGCCCCGCACCCACGGCACCGCAACGCCGCTTCAAAACCCGCGCTGCCGCAGCACCTTACCTCCGCCGCGCAGCCTTCTCCTTCAAGGTGAGTGTCGGAGATCCCTTCCTCCTCCGGCCGCCGATGGTGTCCACTGCCCTCGACGAGCCCACCAAGATCTACATCTCCAACCTCGATTACGGCGTCTCTAACGACGACATCAGGGTAATTCTTCTTCTCTTGCCATTAACCGTGCTAGTATATCTGATTCATCATTTGATAGTCTAGTACTGTTTCTTTACTGCAAGGAAACAAACAATTTAATTCTCCTTATTTTGCTATATGCTGCACCATTCTATTTCGACCCGAGCAACATGCTCATCCTCCCTTGCCTGACCACGACCTCTTTTATGGTGTTGGTGATATCAAGGGTTACTCCGTCAACTATGACAGGAGTGGAAGTTCAAAGGTAGGTTGCTTCTGAATTTTGATTACCATGCTCTTTACTCTTTTCTATCTCATCAGCCTCAAATTCTCATTAATTACTGTCCCTCACCGTTGGCACGGAACTGCAGTCTGCAGAGGTCGTCTTCTCAAGAAGGTCTGATGCTCTAGCTGCCGTTAAGAGGTACAACAGTCGCCCTGTTCGTTTGGGCTTGTTTGGCTTATAAGCCGTACTTTTTTAGCCAACGAACAATATTTTTCTCTCACACTAAATCAGTCAATAGTACTTTCAGTCATGGCTTATCAGCCAAATAAACCCAAACGAATAAGGCGAATGTGCTGCTTGATGGAAGCCTATGCAGATTGAGATCATTGGGACAAACACTGAGGCGCCACCACCACCACCAACCGCCACCTTCTCTTCCAGCTTGTCGGGAACAATAAAAATGGTATGGAAAAATACTTTAGCTGGTTTGTTTAACGTATACATAACCACGGCGAATAAATTCCTTTGTCAAGAATAAAATAAGGAATCTTCTTCTGCTACAGCATATAAGTTTAAAATGGACTATATTAATATTCAATCCATATACGGTTTACTACAGTATATGGATCTTGCGCCGCATTCTTGAAATCTGTTTTCGGTCGTGGTGGTTATCAGCAAGGAAGACAGTTCAGAAAGAAGTCAAGAAGGGCTTCGAGCCTCTAGTACTGCTGATAGGGATGCTTCGGAAGGAGCGCAATGACAGAACTTTCAACAGCACAGCAAGATCTTTGGACTTTTCTTCAGGACACCTTCCCCTCCTAAATTTTAGTTTCTATCACATCGGATGTTTGACACATGCATGAAGTATTAAATATAGACTAATTATGAAACTAAATGTACAGATTGAGACTAATTTGCGAGACAAATTTTTTAAGCCTAATTAGTCCATGTTTTGACAATATGGTGCTACAGGAACATGTGCTAATTAATGACGGATTAATTAGGCTTAATAAATTCGTCTCTTGGATTACTGAGGACTTCTGTAATTTGTTTTATTATTACTATCCGAACACTCAATGTAACACCCCCATGTGACACCCAATGTGACACCCATAAACTTTAGCCCCTTGATTCAAATACCCTCGACAGCTGCTGCAATGGTCGCTTTTACATATTTTCCCAATGTAATCTTTATTTTCCTTTTCCTTCGGTCGCCTTGTGTCCTGGGTAACCCACGGATTACTGGTTAAGTCATAAGCATAAAACTCTTATTCCTCTTTTTTTTAAACATCTTGCAAACTTTATTGATTCACATATATGGTTACACCGTTTACAAGGAGTTGTAAGATACATGAGGGAGGGTCATCTACCCAAACTTGAGAACTCTTCCGTGATAAAAGCTTCCTTAGTTATAAGTCATGGGCTACTGAAATACAAGATCTATTACAATGACTGATAGCTATGTCACCAAAATCCTTCCATAGTTGGACGATCTCGTAATAGATTGCCGCTTTAGCCGTGGCCGAGAAGCCTCCATAATGCATTGTCTGAACCACTGCTATGCAGTCAGATTGTATCTCAACACGATTACATCCAATTTGTTGAGCCAGTAGGAGACCATCCCTAAGTGCAGATGCTTCTGCTGACACCGCATCCAAGACATGGGGTATGAAGCTATGTGACGCAGCGATGAAAGCACCCCCACAACCTCTTATGACATAGCCAGAACTTCACGATCCATCGAAAGCACCATCAATGTTAATCATCAAATACACCTCAGAGGGTTTTCTCCATCCTTCATTGATTACAGCCCCCTTCTTTGATGCAACAAAATAATTTGTTGTAATTGTTGCAATAGACAAAGCTGACCTGGGTGGATTTTGGACTTCTTCCCCATGAACTAGCTGTCTCCTTTGCCACCAAATATACTAGCATCCAGTGAGAATAAGCTCAGCCGGGCCAAGCTTGAGCTCCCTTTCTTTGCCTCCATTCCTAATAATCTCCTGAATGAGCAACCCGATCTATCAATCATCAACAAACTCTCAATATGATGCCAAACCCCCAGCGAATTCCAGATCTCCCTTGCTCGGCTACAAGAAAATTAAACAAGATGTGTTTTATAACTTTCGCCTTCGTCTGGCACACCGGACAATTCACAGCGTTCATGATATGTTTGTTCACAAGGATCACATGGCATGGAATACAACCATGAAGGGCTCGCCATGCAAATATCTTAACCTTGCCTGGAATTGACAGCTTCCAAAGTTTTTTTTCCAAACCGAGTTTGATCACCTCGCTGCTGCTGAGTAACTCCGAGAACCAAATTTATGTGCCCACTAACAATGGTATGCCGTCTTCACAAAAAATAGGCCATTCCGATTAGGGTGCCAGGCAATCAGATCTTCCCACCCATCGTATATAGGAATTTGGAGAATCCGATTTACATCAAGCGGCCAGAAAGGTGACCTAATAATCAGCTCCACATCCCATCTACCATCCAGCGGATTAATAAGCTCATCCATTGTTGAGATCACGACGTTACCTCTTGGAGTTAAAACTTTCAAGTTATGACTTCCAGGAATCCAGTTATCATTCCATATATTAATCTGCGTACCATCTCCGACACGCCAAATGTAGCCGTGCTTAAAGCATTCCAGACCTGCTAGCACGCTTTGCCAAGTAAAAGAACTCCCACTTTTCAACTGAGCTTGAAGAAGTTTCCCATCTGGATAATATTTAATTAGCTCTCAACACCCTTGCACATAAGGAATCTAGATGATATATTAATCTCCAGACTTGTTTCGCTAGCATAGCTAAATTGAAGCTATGGAAGTCCCTGAATCCCATACCACATTTATATTTTGGAACCCATAGTTTCCACCATGCTTGCCAATTGATCCTCTTCTTATCATTATCACCACCCCACCAATACTGCGATATGGCATCCGTCATCCCTTTGCAATTGTTAATTGGGAGTTTGAAGATCATCATTGCATATGTTGGCACGGCTTAGGCGATTGATTTGATTAAGATCTCTTTGCCACCCATGTTTAGGAGCTTTTCCTTCCAGCCATTAATACGCATAGTTATTCTATTAACTAGTAGTATGTCCGTGCTAACGTTACGGTAAAAATCAAAAGATAATATTTTTCTAGTTTCAACTGACTGATCAATTAACCCTTTGGTATATTATACATGCTTTCATGCAAAACCTTATGTGGATTGGAAAAAGAATACCTCCACCACCTAGATTCAAGTTCTCTTCAACTTGAATTTGGATGCCTCTTTCTTCTTAATAAAAATCCCCTTACTTCCTTCTAGATCGGTCTATTTTTTTCTTGAAAAAACATAAACAATATGTTGCACTATCATGAAAAGCATTTCTAAATAAAAAGCTAGTAATCTCATTCTGTACACTAAATGTTGGCCATTTTAACAGATTACCGAAAACACTGGTACAGATTGTAGGAAGGCAAGAAAAAAATAATGGACTGCATAATTTGAAAGCTAGGCATAAAGGGAAAGAAAATAAGACTCAAGCACTGTCCAAATGAGAAAAGACATATTCCGACTCCAACATAATTTGAAATATGAGAGAAAGATGGAAATAAGTTAATATAGTGGCTAGCAGGATAGGTAAAGACCACTGAAGAGGAATAAAACATTTCTGTAGGAACACCATTATTAACTGGAAGGATGTGGTTAGACCCCATCACCCACATCAAGTACAACACCTGTCATTTCACACTGTATAAGAGTGTGATGATTGCTCAACAGTGAAGAAAGAAAAACGCTGATGAAGCATGGCTGCTAAGAAAACTCACAACAAGAGTTCACGAAATAGCATTGTGCAAGAATCAGCAAACTGATGACCAATAGCCTAGTGCTTATTTGCACTCGTATCCGAAATCCTAATAGAGCCCAATTTACAGAACCACCCAGAACTGTGCAAGGAAGGAGGATGTGGCAATGAGCTTAAGATTTCAGCTCTGGTTGTCATGGCTGGTACGGTAGACTGGTGGAGAAGACGACCTACACCATCGCCGGCAAACAGTATGTAACAGTATGTAGGATTGTAGGCCACAGAAAAAATTAATCAGAGTCAATTTATAACTAACCTCTACAGGTACGTTAAACTGTGAACTTATCAGCCGGCTTAATCGCTAGAATCTACAGTATTTTTCTCTCGCAACAAAACAGTTTCAGTCAGCTTATCAGCAGGCTTATGTATCAGCCGAACAGGCCCGTTATCAGCAACCTTTTTTGAAGCAACTTTTCTTGAGCAATACCTATTTGCAAAAAAGTAACAATCATGAGAACAAAATTTTGATGTGTCGACAAATTTAATGCTTTGTAGGATAGGGTCATACAAACCCGAAATTGTCACGATCATCCAATATCAGAAGTTCAGAACAACCTCCTAAGCTAAACTCTTCACTTGATTGACGAGGTGGCATAGCCAGTATACAATTGTCCATTCCATTGATACAACATCCTTGTCTAGCATATCGAAGTCAGAGGAACCCTGGGACAAAAAAAAAAAATCAGTATATTTTGATTGAAAATTCTAAAACGTACAGTACTGTGCAGCACATGGTTTATCCATAGAAAAGTCAAACATACCGTTTTACCGGACGATTGCAGCTCCAATGTTTCTTGGGATGAAAATGGAGTAAACTGAACATTCTGACAATTTAAGTTAGGAGGAGGTCCCTTGCCTTCAAAAGTAGTATTGGAATTATACAAAAAGTATAATGTTTTTTTATCGATATATTATATTATCGAAATAGCAAGCATAATGTTAGCGAGAGAAGAAGAAGCAGCAGTAGCAGCAACAGTGTTCTTCTTTGGCTTAGGGCACTTTGGTACTCTTGTTTTCTTTCGTGTTCAAATAAACAAAACCATTTCATATTCTACGGAAGAGAGAATTGGTGCCTAAAGGAAAAAACGGGAAAGGATTTTCAAACGGCACCCAGTTAAGCATGAAAACGGTTACCATTCTCTCCTGGCTGGACTCAGGGAAGAAGCCTTTCATACAACTATTAGCCATGGTCCCACACCACTGTAAACAGTGATAGAATATTAGAAACATCCAGCTATGTAAATCAAAATTATTCAAAAAATCCAGAACTGTATTACCACGTAGCATATTTCTTACAAAAAAGATTTTTCATCGGAAAGAGGTCTACAAAGACTTTTGGGAAAATGTCAACGTTTGCTGGCTTATTTGGCAAAGACAAATAGAGTACGTTATAAGAAATTAGTCAGTCAGTTGGATATTCGGGAGAAGTAATTTAATCGCTCGAATTTTTTTCTTAACGAAAAAAGGAGTTTATAACAAATATATGTATGTATAGAATCATAATGCACATTGTGATTTGTAGGCTAACAAAAGCTACAAAATTGATGAGTAATGAAAACACAAATTCCTGGTATTAGCCCAATATATGAAAGTAAGCTAACCACAGAAATCCTGAAATATTACTGAAATAGCTAGGTTATTAGATCCGGTTCCTATCTAACTACAGCTCAAAATAAAATAATCCTAATTCCCACCAACACTAACGGCACAAAAAAAAAATCGATCAAACTCCTGTCTCAACTCCCAATGCCTAACCGCACAAAAAATTTGATCAAACTCCTGTCTCAACTCTCAATGTAGCATTCACCCCAGCAACGGACAAAAAAAACAATGGATTGGGGAGGTAGGAGAAAAGAGTCGGTACTTCATCTAGAACTCATTGATATTCCGAATGGGCTCATTGGCAGCGCACACATTGCGGTAGACTTTGGCGAGCGTGCGGTCCAGGTGCTCTTTGAAACCGGCCGGCTGCTCCCTCAACCACAGCCGCTTCTCGTGGAGGTTGCGAGCCACCTCCTCGTTTTTGGGGACCCGCACCTTGAGCTGCATCAGCGCCGGAGTCGTCAGGCCGCGCCGTGCCGGATCTCCTTGTTCTGGGTGAGGAGATGGCGTGTCCTAGGTGAGGACGCGGCGGAGGTTGTTCAGGTCGGCGCGTGCTTGCAGATGTTCGCGTGTGCTTCGATGGCGCGCCCGCATTTGCCTGCCGTCGCCGTCCGCATGAGGGAGCTGCTGAAGAAGCGGAGGTTCGAGTGATTTGCGGCGAAGATTTGGAGATTTTTGTGGGTGGGAATCAACGAGTGACGAGGTGGGAATTGAGGAAATGAGGAGTGACGAAAGGAAGGAATAGACGTGAGCAATTGCATGCAGGCATGCTTGGGTTGGGTGGGATGTCGCGCGTGCTGGTGCGTTTGAAGCCTACGTTGAAGCCTCCTTCACCACCAAAAACAACTTTGGCCATCGGATGATGGTGAAGTTGGTTGAGAATAGATCCCAACCATTTTATTTCTATAGGATGGGAGTTTTTTTTTTTGGTGCACGAACTGGGGTATACATAGGAAAGTTCATCTCTGCGGGGCCAAATTCCTAGATAGACTAAGCCTATTTCGGATTGGTCCGTCTGAAACTCACTCTTATGGCCTCCCACCAAAGCTGGTAAGTAGAATCTGAGACACCATAGGCGCCTCACTGCATATTTTTATTCCCTCCAATTCTCCTCTCTCCGCTTGTTGGGTCAAACAAGAAAGGCCTTCTGCCACAATTAAGACCTCGTGGTACGATCAAGGAAAAAATATATGGTTTACTACGAAAAGGTGGCTAGCAATTTATGAGAGGGCTACATCATATCGCTCCAATGGCTCCCCTATAGTTTTCACATTATATATAGTCTAATAATTGAAAAGTCACAAGCAGAACATAATACAACCATATTTCCTATCTATTTGTTTATATACTTAAATTAAATTTAAGTAGAGTTTCTTTCTAATAATCCTTCCAGATACGACATGAAGTTTGATCTCAAGATGAATTGAAACGCATGTTGTGATCATAAAATAGAAATCTCTAATCCTCTATCCTCTAATCATGGAAAAGAAGTTCGATTATTTCAAGATGAATTAAAACATACGTCATGATCGTTAAGTAAATCATCAGGTTATAAGTCCATATCTTCAACGTGAAGGAGGATGGTCTTGGGCTAAAAAAATGAGGAGGATGGTTTGCGGGCCCCGAGTTGTCCACAATGTCCTCGTCGTGATGCGTCACGCCCCAGGTGTGACCCTATGCTGAGAGTGACCGACACGGCTTCACGGTAATAGAGAAAACAGGCCCTCCGAAAAGCCTGGGTGCCTGACGCCCTGCTCTGCCCGCCTACTAGGCTCTTGGTGCCTAATAGATTATGGGGTATACTCTTAGCATCGGTCGGGATTGGAGTTCGACCTGAGCCAAGGTTGGGATGTGCATGGTGGCGCTTGCTCGGCAGTTATCCCACGGGGTCGGGAACTACTTTAGCCCGGTTGAGCCCCCGGGCGTGAGTGACTCGAACAGGGACTTGCCTCTCAGGTTGTTTCCCAGACGCCAAGGTGTTTTCTGATAGTGGGCCTTCGGAAGCCCACCAAGACATTCACTAATGGCCCGGAGTGTACGCATGAGTATACACGATGGGTGTAGCCCCCAGTCTCTGGCTAATTAGGGGAATCGGTCAGGGGTTAATCGCACTGCCACAGCACTAATCCGTGGGTTTAATCTATCCCTTTATTTGATATTCAACTAGTAGCTAAGGGCATCCAGGGTGTATGAAATAAGGGGGTAATTGTTACGAAACGGTGCCTACCAACAGACACATATTCTACAGATGATCTCATCCGTCCAAGCAAGCAGTTAGGATTAGAGATTAGATTAGCAGTTAATTTTCCCGAACAGTCATGTCCGTACGGAGTCCGTACAATGTCCATACAGTGTGACCCTTCACTTATATATATATATATATATTTAAGAGATCAATGAAAGCAATGGTTGTTCCAAAATCTTGTTCATTTTTTATTCACTTTCAACACGTTATCAACACTGCTCTACTGGACAAGCGAAAGAGAACGACGATACAGAGGCAACGAAGGTCTCTGAACCATCATCGGTAAGCATGACGAAGATTGACTTACCGTCACATGTTGTTCGTCAACTGTTCTTCGCCCTTCGCCGCGTTGGTGGAGTTCGCCGTGGCCCGATCCACCACCATGGACAACGCCGCAGCGTCTTCGAGCGCCTTGGGCCTCGTGTTCGCCGCAACATTGCCCATGGTCATGGCCATGGTCCTTTCGGCCGCCTCTTCGACTCTGTTGTTCGTGGCTTCCGTTCCAATATAGTTCCTCGCCGCCGATGGACTCCTGTTCATGGCCGCCATGCTTCTCCTCCGCGCGACCTTCGTCTGTAGAGCCAGCCACCATCTCCTCGCCTTGGCTTGGACGGTGCTGGCCCCAGCAACGCTGCGCCTCTAGCAGTTGAAGCCCCGGCACCACTAGTCGTGGAAGCCCCGGTGCTGCCCGTTGATGAAGTGGTTGCCGAGCCCGTCGCTGCGTACGTCCCCATGGAGCCGATGTCGCCTGCACCATCACCCGCCTCGCTTCTGGTATGACTTCTGCAAGGAGTTCACCTCGATCCCGCACATGCTTGAGTACTCATACTCGCTGCTGACGCCCACACTAGCCTCTCCGACTCCAGTGGCGACAGGCAACGGCGTCCCCCCGCTCGATCTGTGGTTTCTGAACACGTGGGCTGCTCCCGCGCTTGACGCCGTGAAGATTGAGGAAGAGGAGGATGTGGTCACCAGCCTCGGCATCAGCGACATCTTCAACAGCGTGGCAAGATCGGGCATCTCACCGTATTTTTCCTCGATAGGGCCGGACCCTCGGCTTCGCCTCCGGCTCGCGTGGCCCCCTCGGTTCCTCCCCTAGTGGCAACTCTAGCACCGGCGGCCGCTTCCTTGGCCACGACACGCGCTGAAGCTGTGGCCCGAATGAAGGCACATGCACTCCCGGCGGCGCCTCCAACTTCGACTGAGGGCATAGCCACCACGCCCCCCACGATTCACCGCCTCCTCGACCGCAGGGTGGCCACCATGGACAGGCACCCGAGGATCCACCGGGGGACATGGAACCCGGCCCTGCTCAGCCTCTCGTCGGTGGAGGTGCTCAACATGGCTAGCAGCGGCAGCGGTTTTCTACTCCCCGGAGGATGGGGACTCCTCCTCGAACTGAAGACCAGCAGCGGTGGCACAGTGGAGGGCGACGGCGAGGTGGTTTGAGGCGGCGGCGGTGGTCTCCGAGAAGATAGCAGCAGCGAGCGGTTAGGGTTGAAACCCTAACTGCTGTCCGAACCCTCTTTTATGCGCTGCGCACGCGGGATGGGTCGGCCCAAGGCCGGTGCCCTAGCCTCCCTCCCCTTCCTTGTGCCTGCCCGATTGGGCCAACCTGGGCCCAAAATCGAAAATGGGTTCAATCCCATTTCAATGGCCTGGTTGGCTCCTTATCTTATTTTTATTTATTTTCAACATTAATTCGTCAATGACTAAGTTAGTCTCTTATAATTATGTGCTGTAAAATTAAGTACACTTATGTTTAGTTGCTGACTTTAACTATAGTTGTACTTGTGATATTTTATCATTGTAAAATATCCATTTATGATATTATTCAAAGTATTTGTCCCTGTATGTATGGCAAATCCAATAAATAATATCTTTGTTATTACGACCATGATCTTGCAAATTATTTATTCATTAATCACTTTTGCAATCGATCATTTTATTTAAGCCCCTTTTATGCCTTTTGACTTTAAAGCACTACACGCTTAAATAATGGATGCGACATTTTATGTATATTTTCTCATCAATTATATAACGCGCATGTTCCATATTTGTTTATTGGCCATACACAAGGTAGCACCATTGTTGCTACTATAGGATCTATACTAAGTAAACACTTAGTGACTATCCTCAACGTGTGTACCCAACATCACAAATGAGAATATTTGGTCTATATCTTTTTACAAAGATGACTACCATTAATTCTCATTCCTATTGGCCATACACAAGGTAGCACCATAGTTGCTACTGTGAGATCTACACTAAGTCCACAACTTAGTGACTATCCTCAATGTGCGTACCCAATTCGTTTGCGAATTGACTAAGGTCTACATCATTCTTTATGACTACTTTAAGACGTGTGTTATACAACTTGCATAATTACTTGGCATCTACTGTTAATACAGACTATGCCCAATTTGAGGTCTATATTTTTATGGTGACTACCTCCATTATTTTATTATGCACATGAGATCTTTACACCATTAATAATACAAAATTTATCTTGTATCTATCTTGCATCCCATAATTACAACACACCACAACATTTTTATAACTTAAAATATTTTGATGGTTTGCCTCGTGTAGGATCAATGATCGTCAAAGAGTTTGATTTGCTTGCTCTAAACGGCCACAATTATCCCACATAGGTTGTGGACGTAAAGGTTAGTCTTGCGTCTCGTGGACTTTATCGAGCTGTGTTACCACCCGAAGAGGGTGTTGCACCTCTTGATGATCAACATGTATACATGACCCTATATCTCATTAGGAGCCATATTCATCCTGATCTTAAGGCTGAATACTTGTTGGAAAAGAACCCACGAAATCTATGGAATTCTCTTAAGCAACGCTATGAACAACAAAAGGCACTTGTCTTGCCTGCGGCCAACTATGAGTGGACGCAACTTCGCTTATAGGATTTTAAAATTGTGAGTGATTACAACCATGCTGTTCATAGAATTTGCTCAAAGTTGCAATTCTGCAAGAAAGAACCTATAGATGCGGATAAAATAGAAAAAACTCTGTCTACTATGTTTCTCTCTGAAAGGATTCTTCAACAACAATACCGTGAAAGGCGTTTCCAGGTTTATTCTGAGCTTATACAAACTTTACTTGAGGCCGAAAAACATTTTGAACTTATGGTTTGGAATAATCAGCAGCGCCCCGTAGGGTCTGCTCCATTGCCTGAAGTACATGCTTACACTCAGAATAAACCCAAATTTGATGGTGGACTTTCTAAGACCCATCCTCAGGGAAATTCCAAGAAAGGTAAAAAAACAACGCAGACGTAATAAGAAATCCCAAACTCGTGTTTCCAACAATGGTAAGAACATTTCCAAACACAGGAATGACAAACCTGTGTGTTAGAAGTGTGGTTGTTACAGCCATACTATAAAGAAATGTCGTACCCCAAGTCATCTTGTTGATCTCTACTTAAAGCCTGTGGATCGTGGACGTGCTGCACCAGGACAGAAGTATGAAGCCCACTTCAACATTTGACCTGACACCACTAGGAATGAGGCTGGTTGTTCGCAACAAGTTCCAATGGAACCAAGTAGCAACAACATACTAGGAGGCGAGGATCTTGCTGATACAGGGAATATGATCATGGAATATGCATCCAACGACATATTTTGAAACTTTGAATAGGCTCCCAATCCCTTAGATTCTAATGTCTTTATGTCCTAGTGATTATAATAGTTAAAATAATTTATGTCCTATGTGTTGTAAATATTTAATAATGTCATCACTATTTGGTTTGAATATCCAATAAATGTAATGTACACATTTGATATTCAACAAATAAAGTATGTATTCTATATATCATCAAAGAGTTTTATATCAAATTCTTTATTTATATATAGTTCCTACGGGGGTCAATCTGATGGAGGAGGAATTATGCCTAGTGGACAGTGGTACCACTAATTCTATACTTAGAGAAACAAAATATTTCCAAACTCTTACAAAAAGACAAGGAAATGTTTTGACAATCGTCGGGCGCGATGCTACAATAGTTGGCTCTGGTCATGCCACTATTGTACTCCCCATGGGTACCCAAATTACAATTGAGGATGCATTATTGTATCCCGATTCAAAGCGTACCTTATTAAGTTATAGAGATATCCGTCAAAATGGTTTCCATATAGAAACACATGATGACAATAATGAGGAAATTCTCCTTGTTACTAAAAATAGCGGATATGGCAAATAAATTATTGAGAAAATTCTATCTTTTTCGTCTGGGTTGTACTACACATACATCAAACCCGTACCGCATGTTGCGTACAAGGTAATTTTTCAGAATGTTGACGCATTCAAAATTTGGCATGAACGCCTTGGCCATCCTGGTACAGGGATGATGCGAAAAATTATCAGCAATTCTAAAGGTCATGAGTTAAATACTGCTAAATTCCTAAAATCTTCAGATTTTATGTGCACTTCATGCGCTACAGAAAAATTGATCGTACGGCCATCGCCCGTTAAGATCCTAAATGAGCCACTAAAATTTCTTGAACGCATTCAAGGAGATATTTATGGCCCCATACAACCAATGTCTGGACCGTTCAGGTACTTCATGGTTCTAATAGATGCATCTACTCGATGGTCTCATGTGTGTCTTTTGTCCACACGTAACCATGCATTTACAAAAATTATTGCTCAAGTTATTAGACTTAGAGCACATCATCCTGAACATCAAATTCAATCAATTTGAATGGACAATGCTGCTAAATTTTCCTCAAATGCTTTCAATGATTATTGTATGGCTTTAGTAATACAAGTTCAGCACTCTGTCCCATATGTCCATACACAAAATGGTTTAGCAGAATCTCTTATTAAGAGAATTAAACTCATTGCAAGACCATTATTACAAAATTGCAACCTACCAACTTCATGTTGGGGTCATGCAGACGCTGCTAACTTAATTCAATTGCGACCAACTACATATCACGTAGTCTCCCCATTGCAATTAGTACGTGGGAATATACCAAATATTTCCCATCTACGAAAATTCGGTTGCGCTGTATACGTACCGATCTCACTGCCTAAACATACTTCTATGGGTCCACATAGGAAACTTGGTATCTATGTGGGATATCAATCTCCACCAATTATCAACTACCTCGAGCCTCTTATAGGGGACTTATTCACAGCCCGATACGCTAACTGCATATTTAATGAGGACCATTTTCCGGCATTATGGGGAGATTTCAAGTACCAAAACAAATGCCAGGAAATCATCTAGAATGCCAAGGCATTTCTCCCTTAGATCCACGTACTCTAGAGACTGAACAACAAGTTCAGAAAATCATAAACTTGCAACATATTGCAAATAACCTACCAGAAGCATTTGTTGATTATAAAGGGTATCACTAAATCCTCTTATCCTGCTCGAAATGCGCCCGAAAGAGTGGAGGTACCAATAAAAACCATTCAACTCCCACTTTCAAAAAAGAGGAGGAGAAGTACGGCCGCTCCTAAGGATAATGCTACAAGTAAGCGTCTGAGGATATCGAGGTCCAAATCCTCCAAATCAGTAAATCCAAGCCAACCTCAAGTTGGTAGACATCCAATAGTGGATAAAAATCCAACATCAGGACCAAATCCACAACTCGGATCAACGGTGCATCCAAATTCTGATCCCGAGACATCGAAACACCCTGACTCCATAGTTTTGGGAAATGTTGAGTCAAATAATGGGGTGAAAGAAATTTCCATCAATTACATAGATTCTGGAGAATCATACGATCGTAAGACTACTGTTGTCGACATGTATTTCTCTGCAGCAATTGCAGAAATCTTTCTCAATGATCTAGATCCCAAGACCATGGCAGAGTGCAAAGAGCGCTCGGACTGGGCTCAATGGAAAGAAGCAATTCAAGCTGAGATAGCCTCGCTTACTAGAAGAGGGGTATTCATATCTGCAATACCTACACCTTTCAAAGTTTTTTCTGTAGGCTTTAAATGGGTTTTCGTTCGAAAACGGAATGAGAACAATGAGGTGGTGAGATATAAAGTGAGACTAGTAGCACAAGGATTCACATAGAGACCCGGCATTGATTACAATGAAACCTATTCTCCAGTAATGAGTGAGAATTACTTTCCGATACCTAATATCATTGGCAGTTCAAAATCATCTATCTATGTAGTTGATGGATGTGGTGACAGCATACCTATATGGGTCACTTGATTCGGACATATACATGAAGGTTCCCGATGGAATCCAAATTCTGAATCCAAACGCAAATCGCAACATGTATTGTGTAAAACTACAAAAGTCATTATATGGCTTGAAGCAGTCAGGGACGAATGTGGTACAACCGACTGAGGGAATTCCTTCTAAAGAAAGGATACTCTAACAATGATGATTGCCCATGTGTTTTTATTAAGAAATTTTGAATGGGATTTTGTATTATATCCATGTATGTTGATGATTTAAATATCATTGGCAGCCCAAAGGATATAGATGAAGCACACAAACATCTAAAGAGGGAATTCGAGATGAAGGATTTTGGTAAGACCAAATATTGGCTAGGCTTACAACTTGAGCACCGTCATTCAGGGATTTTAGTGCATCAATCAGCCTATATCCAGAAAATATTAGAGAAATTCAATATGGATAAATCATACCCTAATAAAACTTCGATGGTTGTTCGTTCCTTAGAAATAGGGAAAGATCTATTTAGACCACGGGATATTGGGGAAAAGATGTTGGGGCCAGAGATCCCATATCTCAGTGTCATTGGCGCACTTATATATCTTACAAATTGCACCAGGCCTGATATTGTATTTGCAGTGAACTTACTAGCTAGGCATAGTGCGGACCCAACTCATCGTCATTGGACGGGAGCGAAGTGTATCCTCAGATACCTTAATGGCACAAAGAATCTTGGTTTATTCTTTAAGAAAAATCATGATCCCAGTATGATTGGTTATACTGATGCAGGTTACTTATCTGATCCTCATAACAGAAAATCCCAAACAGGATTTGTATTCCTACATGGAGGCACAACTATTTCATAGAAGTCTTCTAAGCAGACTCTGACAGCGACCTCTACTAATCATTCTGAATTTATTGTTCTATATGAGGCATCACAAGAATGTGTATGGCTTCGCAGAATGATTAACCACATACAACAGTCATGTGGTATTGGTTCAATTGAATCACCTACAATTATCTATGAAGATAATTTCGCTTGTGTTACACAGATGCAATCAGGTTACATAAAGAGCAATATCACTAAGTATATTGTTCATAAACTATTTTATTCCCATGAATTACAACAAAATAGGGAAATAAACATCTTGCAAATCAAGTCATGTGATAATCTCGCTGACCTATTTACTAAGTCCTTACCAACTTCTGTGTTTCAAAAATTGGTACATGAAATTGGTATGCGGCGACTTCGAGATTTGTCAGAATCAAGGGGAGACATCTCCTAAATGTTGACCTGTACCAGCATCATATTATATTCTTTTCTTTCACAAGTTTTACTTATAAGATTTCTTGTTAAAGTTTTTAATGAGGTAATATTAACATAAGCATATGTCATATTTTCTATTTTCTCCACCAGGGTTTTTGTGGAAAATATCAAAGACACATATTGCCCTCACAACTCATACATGGTTTTTCCCTGAAATGTTTTTCATGTGAGTTATCCAAGAGGCAATACCAATAATATGTCGTCATATTTTCTCCTAATTTGTCCACTAGATTTTTACAGGAATTTTAGCGACATATCACTTTATATTGCTTCTCATATTTTTCCTGAAATAATTTTTTGGGAAGTAATCTATATGTCATATCTCCTATATTTTTTTCCCACTAGGGTTTTTAATAGGCTACCAATGACATAATGATTTATTTAAATCACACTCATATATGCTACTTTCTCCTTATTTTTCTATAAGGTTTAAAGGAGTTTTTATAGCATATCTATACATACATATTTCTCAGATTTTTTCCACGGGGTTTTTTGAGAAATTCAAACATACAACTACATTAATCTCAAAGAAGATTCGATCAAGGGGGAGTGTTACGAAACGGTGCCTACCAACTGACACCTATTCTACAGATGATCTCATCCATCTAAGCAAGCAGTTAGGATTAGAGATTAGATTAGCAGTTAACTTTTCCGAACAGTCACGTCCATACGACTACAGCGTGACCTTTCACTTGTATATATATATATATATATATATATATATATATATATATATATATATATATATATATATATATCTAAGAAATCAATGAAAGCAATGGTCGTTCCAAAATCTTGTTTATTTTTCATTCACTTTCAACAGTAATAAGGTGCCTGAGGTCGATCTTATACACTACATGAGGTGACCTTAAGGAGACTTTAAGCGCAGAAAACCTGATGACCGGCCTTAAGCTAAAAGCCTGTTTGACAACTTGTTTTCGCAGTCGTTGGTGCTGCTGCTGCAACTGCTGCCTCTCATGGATCACCGTGCTTGACAGCAGCAGCTTTAAACAAGCTGCCGAACAGATGTACTCACGGGAACGGGAGAGATTTTTTTGTTTTTAGCGTGAGGCCCATCTCATGGCCGCTTCGGCCTTTGCACATGCAGTAGATCTTAGCTAACATAGAGTATGCTCCACCTTAAAAGCCAGTGGAGGCCTCAGACACTTCGGATGCTCGGAGTGTGAGAATTTCATAGGCCTTAAGGATGAGCGTTCACACTAGTAGGGTAAATTAAAAGCTTGATATAGATCCGTTAATTGAAAACAAACGTTACATGACCCATTAGGAGATATCTATGACCCACGCTGAATGATGTATGCATGCAAATTAGAACTAATGAATAAATATATCTTCTCTAATATTTTGCCTCTTTTTTCTATTTCTCAAAATAAATATATTTGTGATAATATATTTCTAAATCAACAGTCCACGGTTACTTGGGAGTTCCGTAACAAAGCCTAAAGCATCGATATTCACATACTTGCTTCTGGATTATTGGTCAAATACTCTTCCGTCCTTTTGATGAAGAAAAGGGGAATCATTTGAACTTGTTTGCTGAAAAATTAATAAAGTAAAAGAGAACATCATATAGGAAATTGCACAATTCGTGATATCCTAAAGAACTAATACAATAAATATATAGTAACTAGATAATAGCTATACCTACTAATAATTATCTCTATTGGATCCAAACATGTGCAGCTAATAAAATAGCTAATTGTTAGCTAGAACCTCTAGATAATAACTATCTCACTAGTTAGACCAAATTAGATAATAGCAGCTAAAAGTTATCTTAGAGCATCTCCAAGACTTTTTCTAAAACTCACTCTCTAAGTCATCATTTGGAGAGCCGTTTGCATAAAAACGTTTTCTATATTTATTCATTCTCCAACAGCTTTTCTATATCTTGTGCGCACTCTAGAGAGTCATTGCCGCTATCTATATTTGGCTAGCGAGAAATCTAGAATAGAGGACGGTCATATTTAGATAACCAATTAATTAAAGAATCTTTTGAAGAATGTTTTCTCTATTCAAAATCTCTATTCGTAACAATTAGGAAGGATTTAGAGTCTTTTAGGAGTTGCTCATTTTTTATTAGTTATGCATCCAAACACCATCCAACTAATAGGTAACTAATAGTTATAGCTAGCTAATATTAGATATGAGCTATTAGCCACTTAGCCAGCTAACTATTGATAGATAATCCAAACAGGGTCTTAGTACATCCGGTCTTATTCTTTTTTTTTGAGATTCATCCAATCTTATTCTTGGCCAGCCGGGGCAATGGATCATAAGATTTAGACGAGCATTTGGACGACTAATATAATCAACTCTAGGAGACAAATGTGAATTATTATAATATAATAATGTGCCAAATGAAATCATCCTTTGGAAATAAATAAAAAACTGGAGATACAGCTTGTTTCCTGTTATCCAAATAACTCAGAATTTTCCGGTGAGGTAATCATGGTTAGCTACCATCAGACTATATAGGACTTAACTCAGAATTTCCATTCATGTGTTTCAAAATTCCGTAGGTTTTCAGTTTTCACTTGTCCTCGTTTCTGTGTTTTTTATTCCTCTATTTTACAGTCCTTTATTCCAAACATGCTCTGAAGTACGTATGGAATAATGGAACGCTAAAATCAAACTGAGAACCCTTGGTTGTTGGATACACTGTCATGTCATTCTCTGTCTGTTCTTCAGTTCGAGGGCAAACTGTTTGAGCTTCACAGTTAACACAGAAACAGAGGTTACCAATAGTGGCTTTCCTCCTGGCCATGAGCGGATGAGCCCATGACGGACAGCCTGGATTGGGGGCGTGTTTGCTTGCATCGATAGGAGTAGGACACGAGGGGATGTTTCTCGCAACAGGCAACATCATTCAGCGTTGCCCAGAATTGGGAGGTCATCCAAACTGCCCCTGGATTGATGTTCATTCCTTCTCTCAGTTCTCTGAGCACAAAATGTTCATGAATTGATGTTAAGAATTTAGGAGCAATGGATCATTGTGCACTTGCGTTGCCCAGAAGTCTATTTCATTACCAAGTTCTTATCATTATCATTAGTAAATAGACATGGATCGATTTATCGATCAACGATTCAAATCACAGAGAGGCTCTTAATAGTCTAAGCCGGTCTTGGTTATTGATTCGCTCGCGAGCTCCCGCACCAGCTCCCGCCACGAGTCGCCGCCTTCCCGCACCGCCGCGGCTGCCTCCTGCAGCGATCTCCCTCGCCCTCGCCACCACGTCATGCTTCCCGCCGATGGCCGTGTGCAGCACCCGCGCGACCTCGTCCGCGGCCGGCGCGGCCTTGAGCCCGCCCCAGCTCACGGGCACGGCGGCGCCCAGCTCGTCCACGAGCAGCCGGGCGTTCACGAACTGATCGGCCGTCATCGGCCACGTGAGCATCGCCACCCCTGCCGCTGCGGCCTCCAGCACCGAGTTCCACCCACAGTGCGTCACGAACCAGCCCACCGCCCGGTGCCGCAGCGCAGCCACCTGCGGCGCCCAGCCGCGGATCACCTTGCCCCTCCCGCCCGCGGCCGCGACGCGCTCCTCGAACCCCTCTGGGATCGGCGCCGTTTTCCCGGCCGCCCAAACGAACGCCAGCCCGGTGCGCTCCAGCGCGGAGGCCAGCGCCGCCGCATGGGGCGGCTGCAGCACCGCCATGCTCCCGAAGCTGATGTACAGCACGGAGCCGTCGTCCGGGAACCTGTCGAGCCAGGCGCACAGATCGACACCGGACACGGCCGTCTCCCCGCCGCGGTCGCCCGTGGCGTCGGGCGGCGCCACCGGCCCGACAGCGTGCACGCGCCTGAGGCCCAGATCCGCGAGCGGCGCGCGGAGGTAACGCTCCTCGAGCCGCCGGAACGTGTTGGACACGAACGCCGACCCCTCCAGGTTCCAGAGGAAGTTGCGCCGCACCGACTCCGAGATCTCGTCGCCCTCCTTGTACGTCCGGTACAGCAACGACAGCTGCCGCCACGGGTACGCCGGGCTGCCAGGGAGATCCGGGAAGCTGATCTGGCTCTCTTCGTCGCTCTCGTCCTCGCGCCTCGGCGCCCGGCGAAATAACGAGTGGAGCACGGCGGAACCGTACACACCGGACGGAGAGAACACGATTCCTGGGACGCCCAGCTCCGCCGCGAGTGGCTGCGCCCACCCGCAGGAGTGGTCGGCGAGTATGGCGACCACGCGGTCCGGGGTGTCGGACCTCTCGCGGGCCCATGAGCCGAGCGGGCCGCGGAGCTCGGCGAAGGCGACGATGAGCGATGCGAAGAGCGTGGGCGGCGAGTCCTTGGCGCTCTCGACTCCCGCGGGTAGGGCGGGGTGGGATGGGAATGGGAGGACGAGCGCCTGGACGGCACCAGTCGTGGTGCGCGTCCACGAGCGGCGCGAGGAGGAGGGCAGTGGCTGGCGTGGCGACGACGGTGACGCGGAGGCCGCGGGATGCGAGGAGGCCGGCCAGATCCAGGAGCGGGATCATGTGGCCCGGCGCCGGGTACGGGATCACCAGGATGAGCGGCCTCGCCGGCGCTGTGAAGCTATCGGTGGCCCTTGTCGCCGCCATGGCGAATGCGAGAGCGACGCCTGCCTGACGCGGACAGTGACAGTGAACAGTGACTGGCGGCGCAGCGGGTGAGCGACTGGCAAAGGTAAACTCCACATTTTTCTTTTTGATAAAGGGCATCTACTCTTATCAAAGGTTACTTTGCCCGATGCTCGCGCCATGCACGGTAGCAAAATTATTTTGGGCCTTGTTTGAAAAAAATTTCAACCCGATGAATAGTAGTACTTTTGTCTTATTTGGTAAATATTGTCCAATCATAGATCAACTAAGCTCAAAAGATTCATCTCGTGATTTCCAACTAAACTGTGCAATTAGTTATTTTTTTTACCTACATTTAATACTCTATGCAAACAGCTAAAAATTGATGTGATGGAGAGAGAGTGAAAAAGAATTTTGAGGGTATCTAAACAAGGCCTTGATTCGTTTGATCGCAGCTTAACGTCCAGATCTGTTAGTAGCCCCTATTTACTGACCTGTACAAAAAAATATTTGTCTTCTCCCATCGTCTCCTCATCTACTCCGTCTCCTCTCCCCTTGCTCACTTGCTCCCTCCCTCCATCTCTGTCGTGCGATGACACGCCGGCGTGGGCAGAGCTCGACCGCCCCCTCTCTTCCCCCCATATTTATTACTCCTGATTAACAGCAGGATGCTGCTAACAGGGTGAATGAATCACCCAATACACAACGTAGGATAGCAGATTACGGCCTGTTTGGTTCCATGTGACCAGAGATTAGAAAGTTTTTTTTTAAGTTCATTTTAGTCACTTTTAATCAAATAGAAGGGACTACTGGAGGGACTTTTAGTCTCTAGTCCACTAGTCCTTTAGAGAGGCTTTTTTGACTAATAAACCAACTTTACAGCCCTTATCGCTCCCTCTTTCTCCTACCTCACCTTTGTCTAAAGGAATAAGAGTATATTTTAGTCTTTGTTCAGCCTTTTAGTTCTTTTTAATCCCTGAAACTAAACCTATTATTTAATCTCTCTTTTAGTCCTATTTTAGCCTCTAGTCTCTAGTCCCTCCTACCCAACAGGACCTATATGATGAGGGTTGGTACATGTGGCCTAAAAGGCATCAGCTGCTACCAAAGGTGAACGAACTCCACTTGGGTGCGTTATTTGGATAACTATGGCTGTGGCGTGCCTTCGCTGAAAAAAAAAATCGAAATATTGTTTCGGCTGATTTGTTATGAGAGAAAATACATTGTTTCGGCTGAAAAAATAAGTTAAAAGTACGAATTATAAGACAAGCGAACATGGCCTATGTATGTTCCCCTAAACTTTAGTCCATGTCACAACGGATGTTTGACACATGTATGGAGTGCTAAATATAAACTAATTACCAAACTAAATGCATAGATTAAGACTAATTTACGAGACAAATTTTTAAAACCTAATTAGTCCATGATTTACCAATGTTGTGCTACAGTAAATATGCTGCTAATGACGGATTAATTAGGCTTAATAAATTCGTCTCGTGGATTACTAAGGACTTCTGTAATTTGTTTTATTTTACTATCCGAACACTCGATGTGATCATGTGATACCCTCATGTGACATCCCTAAACTTTAGTCCTCTGAATTTAAATATCCATATGATGCTCGACAAATAAAAATGTTCTCTTTATTTTGCAGGGTAAAAGAAAAATGTTCTGTTTGTCAATGATTTGAATATTTGATGTATTTTTTTAGATCCGGGAAAGAAATCAATCAATGAATTGACGTGTAGTAGGACTGTAGGAGTAATTAAGTGTTTTCTAATAAAGGTGGTGTTTAAATCAGAGGCTAAAGTTTAGATATATCATATTGGATGTTACATAAAGGTGTTACGTAGGAGTGTTTGGATAGTAATTATAAAACAAATTATACAAGTCCTCAGTAATCACTGAGACAAATTTAGTTAAACCTAATTAATCCGTCACTATCATATGTTTACTGTAGCACCACGTTGTCAAATCATAGGACTAATTTAGGTTTAAAAATTTCGTGTCGTAAAGTAGTCGTAATCTATGTATTTAGTTAATTTTTAATCTATATTTAACACCGTGTGTGTATGGTTCTAAATATACAATGCGATAGGAACTGAACTTCAGGGGAAGAAGGCCGAAGCACAAGTGACATGTACTACTGAAATTTTCTGTATTCTGCTCGGGTCGACAGGACTCTTCCACCTACCGCTCGCCCCCAATATCACCCCCGCGGGCGCCGCCGCGGTCACCTCTCTCACCATCACTACACTACCAGTCCACCATGGCAGCGACGATCTCCGACAGCCCCACGGCCCCGGCGCCGCACGTCCTGGTCGTGCCGTACCCGGCGCAGGGACACACGATCCCGCTGCTCGACCTCGCTGGCCTCCTAGCGTCGCTCGGCGGCCTCCGCCTCACCGTCGTCACCACGGCCGCTAGTGCCCATCTCCTCCACCCGCTCCTGACTGCGCACCGCGACACCGTTCGCGAGCTCGTCCTCCCGTTCCCCTCTCACCCGGCCTTCCCCGCGGGCGTCGAGAGCGCCAAGGGCTTGCCGCCCGCGCTCTTCGGCGCGCTCATCGTCGCCTTCTCTGGGCTCCGCGGGCTTCTCGGTGATTGGATCCGCGAGCGGTCGGACGGACCAGACCGTGTGGTCGCCGTACTCTCCGACTTCTTCTGCGGGTGGACGCAGCCGCTCGCGGCAGAGTTCGGCATCCCGCGGATCGCGTTCTCCTCGTCCGCGGTGTACGGCACCGCCGTGCTGCACTCGTTGTTTCGACGGATGGCACGCCGCAACGACGAGGACGACTCCGACGAGAGCCTGATCTCGTTCCCGGATATCCCCGGAACCCCGGCGTACCCGTGGCGGCAGTTGTCGCAGCTATACCGTTCGCTGAAGGAGGGCGACGAGGTCTCAAAGGGTGTCAAGCGCAACTTCCTCTGGAACCTGGAGAGCTCGGCGTTCGTATCCAACACGTTCCGGCGGCTCGAGGAGCGCTACCTCGGCGCACCGCTCGCGGACCTGGGTTTCAGGCGCGTGCGCACCGTGGGGCCGTTGGCGCCGGACGCCGGCGCCGCGGGCAACCGCGGCGGGAAGACGGATGTGGCCGCGGCTGATCTGTGCGCCTGGCTCGACAGATTCGCGGAGGACGGCTCCGTCATGTACATCAGCTTCGGGAGCATGGCAATTCTGCATCCGCCGCACGCGGCGGCGCTTGCCGCCGCGCTGGAGCGCACCGGGGTGGCGTTCGTGTGGGCGGCCGGGCCGACGGTGACGCTCCCGGACGGGTTCGAAGAGCGCGTCGCCGCGGCGGGCGGGAGGGGCAGGGTGATCCGCGGCTGGGCGCCGCAGGTGGCGGTGCTGCGGCACCGGGCGGTGGGATGGTTCGTGACGCACTGCGGCTGGAACTCGGTGCTGGAGTCCTGCGCGGCCGGGCTGGCGATGCTCGCGTGGCCGATGGCGGCCGACCAGTTCGTGAACGCGCGGCTGCTAGTGGACGAGGTGGGCGTGGCCGTGCTCGTGAGCTGGGGCGGCCTCAGTGCCGCGCCGACCGCGGACGAGGTCGCGCGGGTGCTAGACATGGCTGTCGTCAGAGGGCAGCGGCGTGACGTGGTGGCGCGCGCCAAGGAGCTCGCGGAGGAGGCCACGGCTGCGGTAAGCGAAGGCGGCGCGTCGCGGCGACAGCTGGAGGAGCTGCTGCTTGAGCTCCGCCAGCTCGGGAGCGAGCCAAAGGAGTAGGTGCCGTGGGGCTTTCTCCAAAATTCTTCCATATCCAAATAGTACCATCGGGCATCGGCCACTTAAATTGATGATTGATAAGTGCTGACGATGTCTCATTGTCTCCGCTACAAAATCTACTATTCTCACCTGTAATAATACTGTATATTTGATTTTGTATGAACTCAAGTTTTTCAAAACAAAAACAAAAGAGATTTTGTATGAACTTTGCGTGATAATTAGACACGACTATGAGTCTACATGTCTTCTCTTCCAGACTTTTTTTTTCCAAACTTGAGTTGCATTAGTATGATATATCGATTTTATGGGACTAATAAAGCCCTTGCCAGACGAATCTGTTCATAGGTTTGAGAAATCACTTGCTATTCTCAAAGGAGAAAGGGTGAATTTCTTAAAAATGTGACATTTTCTCTTGGTGCAAAATGCAGAAAATTGTACAAACTCTCATAAAAGCTATTCATTTCATTTTATTATCGTTCACAACTTCACATTACCTTGTCACTCCAACTTTTGAATCGAAATCTAGCCAACTTCATACATAAGGTATAATGCAGGCTTGAAAGTGACTTTGGTGTCATTTATCCATGACATGAAAATCATATATTTTAGATGTTGATAAATGTCATGAAAATTCAAACAAGTAGGGCAAACTCCCCTACATATGTGCATATATAGATTTGCTGTTCATTTTGTGCACATATGTATGAATAGAAAATTTTGATGAAGTTTCCCCTACAAGATGGGAACCGAGGTGTATAAGATATGTAATAATTTTATCTTTTGAAGCATAAATCATATAATCCATCCTTGGAACTGCACAACCACTAGAACAAGTCTTAAATAACTACTATAAAATATTTAGCAAGCAACATAGTTCACCGCAAATTACATAACCAAGTTGTTCTAGTAGAAACCATACAATTGTATAAGTAAAAGTATTACATGCCAAAGTTTGTGTTTCCACCAAAATATGCAACTAGAAATGCATTGTTTCAACACAAATGCAAAGTTCTGACACAATCATATAAAATGGCAAATGCAAACCACCAAATCCTTGTTCACGAGCAGCTCCCCCTCAAGCAAGCCAATCCGATTCATGGGTAAAGTCTAGGGATGTAGCCAATGCATAATGTTATTGTGACGCTGACAATTAGAGCAATATTTGAGGGAGGTGAAATGAACTCTCGCACCTAACACCACCTTCAAAACCAACAAAGGTGCGATTTATAGGGTACTCCCTCCATTCTAAATTATAAGACGATTTATTTTTTCTAAATACGTAGCTTTTGCTATTCACATAGATATACACTTCTAGATACATAGTAAAAGCAATGTATTAAAAAAACGAAACGTCTTATAATTTGAAATAGGAGGAGTATTAAATACTTTGCAGGGGATGTATATATGTGAGTTTTTACGTTTATACTTTGATTTGACAAAAAAAATAGTTGAGGGATAATGGTGTCTGGTTTTACTGTCGAGCACATTCTAGATCATAGTTATTAAAGGTAAAACTATTACTAGTTAGGCTAGTCTCAGTGGAGAGTTTTATTACGCTGCTTCCAAGACTGTCATGTCATACAAAATGAAATAAAACTTAGTTGAAACACCCACTCTCAATGCAAAGTTTCATTCTAGAGTTTCATAAACATTTAATTGTAAGACTCATAGAGAGTTGGTAATCGTGCCAAGAGAGTCTCATCTCCATGAAACTCATTTCGTCTCTCTCTTCATTAGAACATTGTCCATGTCATCAAAAATAAATATATGGCATGTTATTAAATGCAAATAAAACTCTTATAAAACTGCCACTGAGATTGGCCTAACGGTAAAGGAGGATAACTTTTTTTCCCTAACAAACAAGGAACCCTTATTATGGTTAAAAAAAGGAACCCTTAGGCCCACTAAAAATTTGTTACCAGCCCAATCTAGCCCATTCAGTGGGCATAGCACTAGTACCCCAACGCCCCAACGGTCCAACACAAGCGAGGCGGTTAGATATTTCCTCGAGCCCCAGCCGGCCGCCGCCTCTCCCTCCCATAGCTCGGCCGCCGCCTCCTGCTCCTTCTTCGGCACCCCTCACCTCGCAATCCACTCCCACCTCGCCCCTAAAACCCTAGCTAAACCTAACCCGAAAGAAATAATGGCCCTCCTCGCCTGAGAGCGCTCGCGCCCGCCCCTTCAATGCCATCAGGGGTGGATCTACAGGGGGCTAGGGGCGCTCCAGCCCCCCTACTAGCTGGTGCATCAATGGAAATATGGGGAGGGTGAGGGAGAAGAAAGAGGTGGAGGAAAGAAGAAAAATGGAGAGAGAGAGGAAGAAGAAGAGACCAGTCCTCCTTCAATCATGTTCTGTATCCGTCAGTGCTGGCGATGGCACTCTAGCTCCGCCTCCTCCCGTACGGCTACGGCCCAGCGACACCGCGCCGTCACCCACGCGCTATTGCCGCCGCCGCCGCTCGCAATGGTGAGTGGCTCTCTGCCCTCCTCATTCTGATGAGAATTTATCACGTCCTGGAAGTGTCTGGGGTGCATGGCTGGTGCGGCGTGAACGCTACCTGTTCGCCGTTTTGCCCGTGAGCCACAGACAAAGCCTCGTTCCTTTTTCTTTCAAAAAAAAATGTGGCTTTGCGAAACAGCAAGGTTCTGTCGGGAGCTATGACATGGCGCATATCAATATATTATCCCCTGGTTACTGAGAAAGACATTCTTTGCCATTGCACAACAATCTGCAAGTCTGATTTGCAAGCAATAAAACATACCAGATACCATCAACCACCATTGTGTCAATCACCTTATCTTTCTTTTGTTTCATCTACTTTCTTAAAGAATTATTCAACTGAGAACATTTACTGAATATGGGATTTAAGTTAAAATGAAGCTCCTATTTTCCGTTTGATGGCGAATGTATATGAAGATAGTAATGGCTTTTGCCCTTTGCCCTTTGCCGTTCTGTCATTCTTTCTTTTTCACGTGATCATGAGGATGGGAGGGAATGATTTTTTCATGATTCTACCTGTTATAATTTGGTATAATATTTCATTCGAGTTGACTTTGCTACCAGGGAGGGTCACAGTGAGCCCACCAGCAACTCTGGTGCTCGGGCGGCGGACCACGGTGCTTCGCGTGGCGCTTGTGAGACCGGGCCGGACAGCGTCGTCCCTGCAAGCGGTGGCCAGCGACACCAACGACAAAGGCGTCTCGGGAGGTTGGCACGGGCTGCTCCGACGGCGCCGGGCAAAGCCTCTGCCGCTGCTGCTTCCTGCTTTCCTGAGCAGGACCCGCTGCTCTTGGAGCCCTGCGCGGGTGCGGGGCCTCCCGCATGGGTTGATCCGATGCTGGAGGAGCTCATCGCCTTGCTCGTCACGAGCCAGCCAGCGGGACCAACAACGCCTTGGTGCCCCACTACTCCGGCGGGTGCCTCCCTAACGACGGATTAGCCCCCGTTGTCGCCTGAGCTGGAGATGCCGCAAGTCACGCCTCCACGGGTGGGATAGCACGGCGTTGTGGATCAGGCGTCCGCTTCTACACCAATGCGGGTTGGCCATCCGGGCGTCGACAACGCGGCGCCGCCCGTATCTATGGCTGAGTCCCTGTTGGCACAATTGGAGGCGCGGCTATGCATCCCGCTTGAGACCCTGTTGCTCAACAAGCCGATGCTGAGAAGGTCCAGGACACCTTCAATGGTGATATCGGTGTGTCGGAGTGGGAGGCTGGCTGCTAAGGCCAAGGCCTCCAACCCGACTGTCCAAGCACAAAATGTGCTCAAACAAAAGCTAGGGATCACAAATATGCCGCAGGGTCCGAACCCTATGGCTTTGGACAGTATCAAGGCCTTCTTCGCTGCGCCGTTGTCGTCCTCCAAACAAGAGGCCCTTCAGACGCTCTTCGCTCCAGACTTCGATCCGGTTGCCATGGAGCTGAACCTCACTGGCTTCGAGCACGACGCTCTTTATCGCTGAGCGCAGGTCCTGCTGGGTTTGGCCCCGATGCTTGATCCTTCTCTTGGTCGCTAAGTATTTTCTTTTGTAAATCACAACTGTGTGATCTCTGTCAGTGTTTGGCTCGGTAATCATAAATTATCGTCCCAGCTTTAATTTGTAAAACTCTCCTTCTGCTTAATGAATGCCGTGCCAATAGCACGTTTGAGAAAAAAGAGTTGTGCTTGTTTTTATGTGTTGTCTATTTATTTCCTTTACAGCTTCAATTCGAGGTGTTTCAGAGATATTCTTCCATACCCTGGCCCTTTTTACCATTCCGCCCTTGTAAATGTGCGGGGTTGCATTCCGGGGCAATTCAACAAGGAAAATAGCTTCAAGAACTAATTTTGGGGTTGCCTTACAGCCCAAAAGTAGTGCCTTTTTTACTCCTGGGCTCTTTGGCAACCGTAGTTCTGTATGTTTCAGAGCCACAGACAGCTATGAAATTGCTTTAAAGGCTAATAATATTGGTAATTCACGACCATTCTCAACTACATGCAGTAAAAAGCTAAGGTTTCTTATTAAAAATAAGACTTCATTCAGTAATCTAAATACGAGAAGGGAAGACCGAAGTGTTGCACATAGTTTATTTCATAGATCTGAGAAACGCCAAAGCACATTAGCTACGTGTAGCACCATTGCTGACGAGGCTTCAACATCTACTAGTAACAGCGCCAAGAGTGTTACTGATGCTAAGACTGACACTGCCAAGAGGAAGAGTTCAAGAGGAAGCAAAAAGGAAGCTGATGGAGATATGAAAGAAAAGGAAGTACATACCAAGAAAAAGATGTATCTGCTAGAACTCGTGAAGCTGCAACAAAGACGACTGAGAGTACTAGTGCGAACCAAGAAAACAAGAAGACTGATAATTGTAAATCAAAAAAGGGTGCTGATAGTTCTAAAGAGAAAAAAGTGAATAATAGGTCAAAGTCAAAAGCAAAGGTTTCTGCTGCTTCTTCTGTACCTTCTGAAGCTGAGATTTGTATGAAATCCTCTATTGATGGTTCTGGTATTGAGAAAAAGCCACTGGTGCCATTGTATCCTCCCAGAGCCAAATCAGTTGTGGTTGTGGAATCAGCCACGAAAGCAAAAGTCATTCAGAATTACCTTGGGGACATGTATGAAGTGTTACCAAGCTATGGTCATGTGAGAGGGCTAGTTCGGTTGACGCCCTGGCAAATCTGCCTGGCACAGGCATGCATCCCAGGCGTTGGTTTTTGGACGCCTGGGGTCGGATGCATGTGCTTGGGTACAGCTCCCCAGGCCAGGGCTCAAACCAAACAGGCCATTAGCAGGTAGATCAAAATCTGTCCGCCCTGATGATGACTTCAGCATGGTCTGGGAGGTGCCTGCTGCTGCCTGGACACACCTTAAGAGCATTAAAGTTGCACTGAAAGGGTATGATTTTCGTAGCGTGTAGTATGGATACATTTTTTCTGTTCACATAAAACATACATATGCTTTGATTACGCATGTTCTCCTGTATAAAACAGTTTCCATTTTTTTGTCAAAGCTTTATAAGCATTAGCTGCCCTTCTAATTACAGAGACAAAGAAACACAAAATCAAATAGACCTATCATTATAGAAGTAATTGCTGTAATGTTCGATAGGTTTGCATGGATGTTTGTCTCCATGATGTTTTATTGTATTCAACAATTGACTCCAATCCGCATAATTCTGCAAGTTAGTCAATGGTGGTAGGCTAGAAAATATGGAAAACATCAGTAGTTGGTTCATTTGGTGATATAGTTTCTAAGCTTTCCCTGCAGATAGTTTGAGTATTCAAGTTTCTTATTTTGTTGCAGATAATTTGAGTGTTTATGTTTCTTATTTTTATGTTCTTCTACGTACAAGTATCACTATTGTCATTTGTGTATGCTGACACATTATTGTTTTGATCGTAGTATTACTGTCCTCAGTTATAGTTGTAATATACTTGAGTATTATTTGTTGGTGAGATTGTTTTGTAACTTTGATACATGTTATACTTTAATAATGGTCTGCGGTTGACCAATATAGAAAAAAACTACTGTGATGCTGGTTTTGTATAGGTTTGTTTATTTTTATACTTGTATGTTCATCAAAATGGTAAAATGGCATCAACTGTAGTTTGAACTGTATCTGAACATATCTTTTGGTCACGTCAACTGTGTAATCTAACCCTTTTCCCTAAGACCGGACTTCTGCTTATACTAGTGGTAGTTTATTAATTTGAATTCAACTAAGCTAATAGTATGAAAGGTAATAGTTCTACACACATATTGCTGATTGCTTTTACACCTTTTGTTGAGTTAATAACACATTGCTATTTTTTTTTTTTTTTTTTTGCCAATGTTCTCTTTTCTCCAGAGCAGAAAATTTAATTCTTGCATCTGATCCTGATCGTGAAGGTGAAGCGATTGCTTGGCACATCAAAGAAATGCTTGAACAAGGTGCATTGGGCTATGATGTGACTGTTGCAAGAGTTGCTTTCCATGAAATAACTGAGGATGCAATAAAAAAGGCTTTAATGTCCCCGAGGTATATTGACATGGACTTAGTCAATGCTTATCTTGCACGCCGTTCCCTTAATTATCTAATTGGGTTTGGCATATCACCACTTTTGTGGCGGAAGTTGCCTGGTTGCCAATCAGCTGGACGGGTCCAATCTGCTGCTTTGGCCCTTGTCTGCGATCGAGAAGCTGAAATAGAACAGTTTAAGCCACAGGAGTACTGGACAGTACAGACGAATAGAACAGTTTACGCCACAGGAGTACTGGACAGTACAGACATACTTCAAAATGCAATCTGCAGATCCTTCAAATGGCACATGTATTCTATTCCGTATAAAGAATTTGAATTAAAAAAAGCTGGATTAACTTTCCATATCCTCTCAAGAAGAAGCGCAAGCTATAGAAAAGAGGATTCGTTCTTCTAAGTTTGAAGTTTTAGGTGTTAAAACAAGTAAAATTCAAAAGAATCCTCCAATGCCATATATTACATCCAGCCTTCAGCAGGATGCAGCAAACAAACTTCATTTTACTGCAGGGCATACCATGAAGGTTGTTTCTGCTAGACTCGTTATGTATTGTATTTTTATGTCGGAGTCTGTTGGCTCATGTGACTCATTATATGACTGCAGATTGCCCAAAAGCTTTATGAGGGTATCAACCTTTCCTCAGAAGAAACAACTGGGTTAATAACATACATAAGAACTGATGGGTTCCATGTAAGTAACATCAGACATTTTGATGACACAAATAGGTTTACTGTTTATTGGTGCATATGTTCCACAACACTTGTTCCCTATGCTTTACTCTCTATTTTAAATTTCAGAATCATCATCTTCTTTGGTCATATGGTCTAAAGTTAGTGCATTTACTTTAAAATGATCAAAATTGTCCTGCTGCCTTCTGACTAAACCAGTGGGTAGGAAGCTGGACAGGAGGAACTTTAAATGATGCATTAAGTTGAGCAAAACTGCACTCCTTTTGCACAAGCTTCAAAAAAACTACACTTTTTCAGCTTCTATTCTGATTACTACATAAACACACATACGTTGGTACTTTGTTGAATATATTCTACATTAAGATGTTATTATCACGCTTTGAATAGTTTAAGGCTGCAAAGTGGACGGTTTAGGATTTAATAGTCAAAACTAATCTACTTAAATAGTTCATGTTTATAATATATTATTGTAACACCCTAAAAATTTGACCTAGTTTTAAAAATCACTAAAAATTTGAACTTTTTAAATTTTGCATAGGAGATAACACATATAGCTAACCTAAATAATTTTACAAGTAAAATAACATAGGAACATAAAAAATATATGTGTGCAACCTTGTGTGTGAATGCTTGCTTGACTTGTTGAACTTATGGTGGCACCCTTTTACACACTCATGCATTCAAATTTAAATTTGAAATCATTGAAACATATGCATATAGAGATAGGAAATAGAAAAGGAATTTGGAAATAGGAAAAGCCTCATGGGCTCATTCTCCTCCTCATCCTCCTCTCGGCCCGCAGCAGCAGCCCAGCCCTCCTCCTTCCCTCCCGCGCGAGCCGGCCCAGCAAGCCGTGGCCCAGCTCGGCCCGTCCTCATCCGCTTCCCCCTCTCCCCTCTCCTTCCCACTGACGAATGGGCCCCACCCGTCAGCTCCGTCGCCTACCTCATGGCCGGCAGCCGTGCGCGGCACAGTGCCCGCTAGCACCACCTCGGTGCCAGCAGGACATCAACGGCAGCACGACGACAACGAGACCCCACGAGGTCCCTCTTTCTCTCCTCTCCTCCGTCTTCCCCCTCACTGTGAACGCGTCAATGGTCGGCGCCATGGTCGCCGCCGTGCCGAGCCACCATAGTAGCCGCCACGACAACTCCGGCGTGCGCATGAGCAAGCGCCAGCCATGGTGATGTGACTGGACGAGGTCAACGGCGTGGCCACGTGATTGATAAGGATGGCCGCGAGAAATATCTAGCCGTCGGGACACCGGCCTAGCCGGCCTATAAATAGGCCCGACCGGCAGAGCTCTCGCCTCGCCCTCTCCACCAACAGCTCCGCCGAGGGCGGGAACACCCCATCTCCCCCTCCTCTTCCCCTTTCCCCTCCTATTTCCGCTCTTTTTCCACTTTTTCCTTTTCTGGAGTTCGCTGGCGACATCAGTGCCACCCTCTCCTTCCATCTTCTCCGCCGTGTCTCTGGCCGATTGGAGCGACCGGTGAGTCCCCAAGCCTCTCCTTTTCCTTATGAAGTAGCTAGTAGGTAGTTTAGGTCTCTGTGTTGCGCAGTCCGCGTGAGCCCCGCTCTACCGAGCCACCATGGTCGTCGGCCATCACCGGCGAGGCCACCCCAGGGCACACCGTCACCCCCACTGCACTTCTTATTGACCCGCACACACGTACACGTAGTTAGCTGAGTAGTATAGGGCCTCTAAGGCCGAGTCTAGTGCACAGTGTCGCCGCGACCACTCCGGCGAGCCGCTACCGCCGCCACGGGCGCCCACTGTCGATGGCGACCCCGCCACCAGCTGCGGCGTGACCCACGGACTCCGTCCACCCCTCATCCACCACTCTCGAGGACTAACGCCACCGGCGTAAGCCGCTCCGGCGAGCCCTACTTCCCCACCCATGTGCCATCACTGGTGCGGGCACCTTCGTCCGCACGTTCCCCCTCCTCCCCTTTCTCTGTCCCCGCTAGGTGGGACCGGGAGGAAACGGCGTTGCCGTTCCCCCCTCCGTCCCCGTCAGTCTCTCTCTCTCTCCCCTTCCTTCACCGACATGTGGGCCCACGGCTTAAACACCTCCGCCGCCGTCACTACTGACGTAAGCAGATGGCCCACCTGTCACACACACACAGCTCACACACAGCGAGGGGTACACTTTAGAAAATGCTGGGTACACCCAGCTAGTGTACACAAAGAGTTAGAAATGCATTTTCCTAGCTTAGAAAAATTCCTAGAAAATTTGTAAATAAACTAGACGCATTAGGGAAATTAACCATGTAGTTTGCACATATTTTCATGAACCAGAAAATGCATATAAAAATCCACCTAGTTAATTAGCTATAGAATAAACTTCTAAAATACATAACTTTTAAACCTTAACTCCTTTTTGCATGAAACCACTTCTAAAATTCATCTAAAATCAAACCCTACCATTTGCACCTAGTGCCACCATATAGTTTTATGTTTGCTTTTGCCTTTTTCTTTCGTGTATAGCGGTAGTCTTATTCGACCGATACGTCCAACAGACGACGGTAATCGTCAGGAGGACGAAGACCCGAATTTCATAGACCTACTGAAAAGTGTCAACGACAAAGATAAGTCCTAGCTCCCCTCCCTACCATCTTGCTTTAAACCACCGAAATGCTAAAGCATGATTCAGATTATTATCATAGAAAATGAGCTCGGTTAATGCGATATGATTAAGATAAATGGTTATCTTGTTATTTTATGAGCTCCACACCATGACTAGATTTAGGGACAATAATAGAACTTAAAACTTGTTAAACCTAAACTAAACCCCGACATGGGGCGAGTGGTGGTAAACTATGGAGGTAGTTTATCATGGCAGGAATACCTAGAGAGGATTTTAGTGGGAGATACTCGCCTCGGTCACATAAGGACCGGTTCATAGTCCCTCTCGCCTAGTGAGTTATTTTCGTATAGCCACATGTCTATATGGGTAGGCTTCATCTCACACCCCGTTAGATAGAAGTATAATATCTACTAGGAGGCCTTTATAGGCAGCAGAATATTAGGAGCCGATACAGGGGATAGGTTTTCTTCTGTATCCGGTTGGCATGGTTGCTATGTGATCCTCCACGTTAAGCTTTTGGTTTTTAGGCTGCGTTCGAGCCACTGTTTTCTTTGCCGTGTTGGAGCCACGTTTTTCTTTTGTGATGATTTGGTATCATCACGTTTGGGGGGATTTGGTATCTTCCCGGTTTTGTGTCTCCAACCCCTGAGAGGCCCTAGTAGAGTTATATGGACATCTAAGGTCGTGTATATTCGGGTACGAGGTCTTGTTAGGTCTATTTCATCCACTGATCATTGATGAGGTTGCACCTATCGTGTGGGAAAATTTGTATACCTCTGTAGAGTTTATTAAATCTATTTGAATAGCCATGTCCTTGAAATGGGCAAATGCTAGGATGGGATACTATGATTAGCTTTATTTTTATGTGTAATGAAACTGGTAATGGAATTGATGCTAACCCGGCTACTAGTGAGAATGGTAATACTCCGCTAGGACCCAACCCATAATTATAATCACCACTACACTTCTCTTTCCACCCTATGGTTGGGACTTGCTAAGTACGTATGTACTCACCCGTTGTTGACTCACAGACCTCGGCACAGAAGAAGACTATGACTTCAAAGATGAAGTATACCACAGGGATTAGGTTTCCCATAAGGAGATACGATCATAGGAATGTGACATAGAGGATAGGGTTTCGTCCGTGCTCATGTTGCCTGTGGAATAGGATGCTGTTTTGTTGTGTTATAATTTCGCTTTAGATACAACCAATAATGCCATTTCACGGCCGTAGCCTTTCGCTAGCTATGTAGCCTATGACTATGCCCCTTAGGCCACTGTTATAGACCTTATTTTAGATATCAATAAAGCTCAGAACCTTTTGTTATATATCTGTGTACCAATAATACGGTTTCTCCATGTCGTTTGGAAGGAATTTTTTTAAGGAAACTTATTTGTTTTTTTATGGTTAGTTTGGAATTTGATCCTAGCCTCCTAGGTCTCATGCGGTGCGGTGCGTACAAGCGGTGTGCGGGATGCGCGAGCCTTGCATTGAAGCCTTGGCGTGGGAGATCCAAATAACATTGGCCATTAGATCGAGTTGAAGCCTGTGAGCAGGGATTAGGAGCCATAGATTTTAATGATGTTTAAATCCTGGGTATAATTTCGTTGGTGTACAATGGTTAGAGTCTCTCAGCGGAGGACGTTTTTTGGGAGACCTAGTATAGTTTTGATTGGTCCCTTATAGTAGAGATGGTGATGGTACACAGATATATAACAAAAGGTTCTGAGCTTTATTGATATATAAAATAAGGTCTACAACAGTGGCCCAAGGGGCATAGTCATAGGCTACATAACTAGTGGAAGGATATGGTCATGAAACGACATTTTTTGTTGTCTCTAAAGCAGAATTATAACATAATGAAATGGCATCCTATTCCATAGGCAACTTGAGCGCGGACAAAACCCTAGCCTCGATGTCACATTCCTACGATCATATCTCCTTACAGGAAACCTTATCCTTGTGGTTTGCTTCATCTTTGAAGTCATAGTCTTCTTCTGTGCCGAGGTCTGTGAGTCAACAATGGGTGAGTACATACGTACTAAGTAAGTCCCAACCATAGGGTGGAAATAGAAGTGTAGTGGTGATTATAATTATGGGTTGGGTCCTAGCGGAGTATTACCATTCCCACTAGTACTTGGGTTAGCATCAATTCCACTACCAGTTTTATTATACATAAAAGTAAAGCTAATCATTGTATCCCATCCTAGCATTTGCCCATTCCAAGGACATGGCTTTTCGAATAGATTTAATAAACTCTACAGAGGTATATAAATTTTCCCACACGATAGGTGCAACCTCATCAATGATCAGTGGACGAAATAGACCTAACGAGACCTCGTACCCAAATGTACGTGACCTTAGATGTCCATATAACTCTACTATGGCTTCTTAGGGGTTGGAGACACAAAATTGGGAAGATACCAAATCCCCCAAACATGATGATTCCAAATCACCACAAAAGAAAAACATGGCTCGAACACAGCCAAGAAAACAGTGGCTCGAAAGTGTCCTAAAAACCAAAACTTAACGTGGAGGATCACATAGCAACCACGCCAACCATATACGGAAGAAAACCTATCCCCCATATCGGCTCCTGATATTCCGCTGCCTACACTGGCCTCATAGTAGATATTATACTTCTATCTAACGAGGCGTGAGATCAAGCCTACCTATATAGACATGTGGCTATCACATAAGGACCGATTCATAGTCCCTCTCACCTAGTCATGGTGTGGAGCTCATAAAATAATAAGATAACCATTTATCTTAATCATATCGCATTAACCGAGCTCATTTTCTAGGGTAATAATCTCATAGTCATGTTTTAGCATTTCAGTGGTTTAAAGCAAGATGGTAGGGAGGGGAGCTAGGACTTGACTTCATCACAGACACTTTCTGGCTCATCTACAAAATTTGGGTATGAGCCCATGGCCGAACAAGCCCGCCCTTTGCCATGGGGTAGCACTTGGTCCATGAGCCCATGGCCGCACAAGCCCTTCGCCATGGGGCAGCACCTAGCGCATGAGACCTCCACCGTAGGGGCTTTGTCATACGAGCCCATGGACACACATGGTTGGAGGCATGCATGCTATATAGGTCTAAAGTGTCGCCCCCATGGCAGTCGACATGTCCGTAATTTTTGGAGCTCATCCCTAGGAGATCGCGAGGGTGATCACGATCCCATCTTTGACCTAGCCACCACTCCGATGAAATTCAAGTTAGCTTTGCTGGTGACCACTCTGGTCACAGGGTCCATGCCCACCCATTGATTCCCAGTCGATAGCGACCACCGCAAATCACCGGTTAGCAGTTTCCTAGCACTATCGAACTCCAATTTCCCACTAGGGGTAAGTACCGCTTTGGAACTAGTTTTGGATTGCCTTTGTGTGCGTCGCATCTTCTTGCACATGGCATATCTATTGTTGCCCACCTATCTAGTGCCATGGCCACGATAGGAGGTAGAAGCCCCAAAAATCCAAAAGCCAATGTTGCTGATCTGCTGCAAAACTTGAATCTAACTGTAGAGTAAGGGGATGTGGCTGCATTCAATGATCATGAGGATGATGGGAGAGCCTCAACTATGGAGTGGGCTCTTGTTGGCAAGGTGATTTCACTAATGATGGTGCAAGCCACCATGATCCACCATGCAATGAAGCCGACATGGGGGAACCCCTACGGTTTGAAGATTAGGACGATTGGGGAGGTGGATAACCTCTTTGTTGTAGAATTCAGTTTCCAACAAGACATGAAGCGAGCACTGGGTGTCTCACCATGAACTAGCACAGTGGTGAATAGGCCATGGGCCTGATCGAAGAAGTTAAGAAGATGGACGTGGATAAGGATGGGAAGGCTAGTGGTCCCTTCCTTCGAGCTCATGTGGCCATCTAGGTGGCGAAGGCTTTGGAAAGAGGTGTGTTGTTGAAGACAAGGAAAGATGAGGAGCCTGAGTGGTTTGACATTTAATATGAGAAACTCCCTTTCTACTATTTTTCGTGTGGCATTATGGGACTTCTGAGTTGGATTGCGACAAGCCTGTTATTAACAATGCTCCGGGCAAGTTACCAAATGACATTAAACTCAATTTAGGACCAATTTGTACATGGGAGTCTTACATTTGCTTAGTGATAGACATCTTCATATGAAATTTCCATCTTCTACTTCTCTAATATGTCTCATGACTAAGTGATCAATACATATTCGAGTAAAAGTCCCACAACCAACCATTAAAACAATGAATAATATAAAATAGGGTAAGTAATAAATTTAGTGCATAAATGGGAATAAATAAATAAGCTCAATGTAATGTTGATTCTGACACAACCGATAGACCAAACTAAGTAAAACGCTACAATGAAACAAGACATACATTTGAAAGGACCACACAATATTTCATGACAACGAAGTTGCTCACACTCCAGCATAAGAGACTACTATGACACTTAACCCACATATATAGGATGAACTAATAGGCCACCATGCAACTTGGCATACTACATGGTGTATAAAACCTAGTTCATGTCCACATTCATCATCCACTGAGTATCAAGAAGATCTCCTAGCTTATCACTTGTCCAATCAAAGTGGCATCCATCTACCTCCATGGTTGGAGCCACTAAAGAACTACTAGCTCCTATCTGCTCTTGTTGCTGGCCAATAGCCAAGCGGCCATTTGGCTCTTGCTGCTACTTCCATGGCTAGTGTGGTATAGGAATGGTGACCAAGCCTAGGTGTAACGACTCAAGTTCGTTATATCATAGGCAATCATTTTTTACCACCCGAGTGAGCAATCATTTGAGCTCTCGTACATATCCCTGATGCCTTGAGCTAAGTCAACCGTTGAGAAATCTATCAAATCACCCCACAGATACACCTGGAGAGCCATTATCAGGCTCACACCCAAAGCAAGGAGAGGAACCCTAAGCCGATTAAGTGATATCCTATTGACATCATCAACACCAACTCAACCTCAGATAACACATTAAGATATGACAACATAGTCTCCAATACCAACTCATCCAATGACAAAATCAATTCAGCAAAGACAGTGGAATATTGAACAGTCCGCTAGCATTACCGGACCATCCGATGGAACTCAGATCAATAGTAGTAAGTGGGAAATGAGTTGTTTGCCACTTAAGTGGGTAGGACCCACATGTCAGCATGAGTTGGGATATTTCATCAGCTGAAGCCACACCCTCTCACCCAACCTCTCACCCACCCATACATTTGTCACTCTCCCTCTCTCTCTACATCCCAAGAACAAGGATGAACCCTAGAACTAGAGAGAGAAAAGATTGGAATGAAGATTGAAGAAGAAAAGAAGGAAGAGGAAGGAAGCACAAGCACCACTCCATGAACACCATCAACATCTCCCATCTTGTTCTTGGTGAACTCAAGAGAAGTAGCTCTCATTTCTTAGATTTTCTTTCAAAGAACTAATTTGTGGTTTTTGGTGAAAGATTAAAGGATTTGATTCCTTGCTGGTGGTGGTTCCATCATGTGTAGAGTAAGTTCAAGAAACCTTCACCTAGCTCAATCACTCAAGCATCTCAGGGACTGTTCTTTGATTCATCTTTTGGTGCATTGTATGAGGAAGCTCAAGAGTGATCAATCTTTTGGATGAAAAAGCAAGATTGAGGAAAGCTTGGATCTTCAAGTATTTGGCTACGAAAGCTCTAAAAGCCCTAGTTTGGTTTTGAATAATTGATAAAACCTAGTATACTAATCCTTGTCATTAAGTGTTGTGATTGAGATAGGGTTGGTATACACCAAGTAATGGAGCCGATGATGGTCATGGCGATGGTGGTGACCAAAAGAGAAGATCAAGTGCTCAAACTTGGAAAAGAAAAAAGAGAAAAACAAAAACCAAGTGATGATCAAGGCAAAGGTATCAAATATGCTTTTATTTTGGCACTTAAGATACCATACAGGGTGTGAGTGTATTTATGATAGATAGCTATACTATAAAGAGAAAAAATGTTTGGCTAAGCAGTTATTGAGTGCCACTAGGTGAAGTCATAATTGCATTGCATTAGGGACCTAGTGTGCTAACTAATAACCATTGAAAAATGCTTGAAAATAGCTAACACACAAGCACATAGTGTTGTACATTTGGTGGTATTGGTATATTTGCAAAGGAGAAGAAGTTGGATGCAAGGTGGAAGCGTAGGACTAGTTGGGTCGGACCAATTGGCTTGGATCAGACCAGTTCGCTGTGAGAGTAGGACCAGTTCAAACTAGTCTGATGCCCAGCGTAGGACCAGTTCATTGCTAGCTAGGTCCTTCCTCTTTGGTTGGAGCATCTGTGAGTCAGACCGAGTATAGGTGGTTCATCGGACCGCACAAGGTTACTGTTCATACGACCACACGTAGTTGAAGGAGCATAGGACTAGTTGAAGTAGTCCAATGCCTTGGCGTAGGACTAGTCCGATGCTTGTCTTTCGCTCTCTGGAGCTCTCGGTGTTGGTTTTCGTGGACGTAGGACTACGGGTCAGACTATTCTGACTGGGTTCTAAAGTAGTCCAACTTAGGCGTGGCAGGGACTGTTGGAGGCACCAATGGTCGATTTTGAAAGAAGTGACACGTGGAGATCATTGGTGGGTCAGACCAATGGGTCAGACTGGTCCGATGGTCTCGACAGACTAGTCCTACGGTTGTTTTGTTGGCTGTTTTTGTTGGCAACGGCTCCTTGAGCCAGGAGCTCTATAAATAGACTTAGAGCCGGCTCTAGCTCCCTCTCTTGTATATTTTTATTAGTGATACATCCTTGTGAGTCTAAGTAAACATCTCACACTCATCTCTATCATTGATTTATTATCATAGTGAGATTGAGAGTGATTCCTAGTGCATTTGCTTGAGTGATTGTATACAGTGGCACTTGAGGATCGTTGTGACTGCGGATTTCCTATTACTCTTGGTCGTTGCCACCACTTAGACGGTTTGGAGCAGCGGAGGAGCATTGGCACGAGTTGGTGATTGTTCGTGACCATCTCCCGGTGATTGTGAGGGGTCTTATGCCTTACTCGATGGAGAGCCGAAAGATAACTCTAACTGATTGCTCGTGTTATTGAGTTACCTCACTTATGGGTAGGTTCTTGTAGCGCCAAGTGTTGGCTAGGTGTGTGGTCAATACAACGGGGACTAGCATGCCGGTGAGCACATGAACCTTGAAAGAAAAATTGATTGTCTCTTGCGCATTGGAATTCTCTCGGTGAATGATTGGATATTCATTGTGATTGGTTCATCTCTCTTGCCACGGCAGTATAATCACCTCACACTCTCTTGTATTTACTTTGTTTACATTCTTGCCTAGTCAAGCTCTTTAGTGTAGTTAATCTTTGAGAGTTTGTTAGTTTGGTTAGTGAGGCTCTTTAGTTAGTCTTTGAGAGCTCACTAACTTAGAGAGTAGTGGCATAGCATTTGTGTGACCATAGAGATCATATCAACTAAAATTGTTGGTATAGGTGGCTTGCAACTCTTGTAGAGATAGAGCAAAATTGTATTTCGCCATTTATGTTATTAACCTTGTGCTCTAGTGACTTTGTAGAGAATTTTATAGGCTATTCACCCCCTCTAGCCATTTAAGACATTTCAAGTGGTTTTGGAGCCGTGATCACCGTTTGATTGAAGGTTCAACAACCTTGGTGTCAAGATGGCTCAGGTTGTGTTCAATCATGTGAGGGGAAAACCACCATTCTTTAATGGCACATGCTATGATTATTGGAAGAGAAAGATCACTACTAGAAATATCCACTTCTATAACGAAAATCTTAATGACGATTCCGAAACTATCATAGAATATCATTTTTTATGACGAATATTTACGTTTCATCATAGATCTGTGGTGACGATCCTCCAATCCTCCCTATCTATGACGAGATCAGGCATCGTCACATGAAAGCATCATAGAACAGCACAGGTTCCATCACAAAAAAGCTTTGCACACCTGTTCTTGCTCATCTATGATGATCCTCTTTAGAACTATGATGACTAGGGCTTCGTCATTGAACTAATTACACATTTATGACAAAGTTTTTGATTTGTAACGAATGACACATCATCATAAATCTCCACATGGTTCTTTCTCCATCTGATGTGTACCTATGGGACCTACAGTTACTCATCTGTGATGCTTGTAATTCATCATAAAAGTCTCCGCTCGGTCCTTTCTCCATCTGATGTGTACCTATGCGACCCTTCTGCATCTGACCTGTGGGACCTAACTATAACAGAACCGACCAATTTATGAGAGCACAAATATAAAAGCAATCACTGTAGTGATCAAACCGTCATACTTGAACCCATATAAACCCGGTAGTCCGATGAAACCATGAAGGATTTCAACCCAACTAGCATACAACCAAGATCGTACATGATACAACATAACAAGCCACATGTTACATCCATTTCACAAGTAGTTCACAAGTATCTCGTGTACATCGGAGTTCCCATAGTTATTACATCGCGAGTTCACAAATAGCGTATAACACCCCAGGTGTTTGGCTTCCATATTTGTACTGGCATTTCATAAACATGAGCATCATTCATCCATTCATGAGCTTGGATTGTTGAAACATGCTTTTGAAACATTGCAACATATTGTTCTATTCCATGTGTGTTTATTTTATGAAATGAATAGTGTGCAACACTCAAGTGCAACATGTGCAACTCACTCTTGAAACATGTCACATACTTTAGTAACATGGTTAGTTAGTACTATGCAACAAACTCATGAAACATATGAAACATGGCTTTGAAACAAAAATAACATCTCACTTATTCTTCCTTGTTTCAACACATGTGATGCTTGATTTTTGTGTGATCCATGTGTGGTGTGGCTAATTATCCTCTTAAACAACTTAGTTACACTTAGAATGTCATTAGGAACAATGTTCATGTTGACCATATTGCCTAATTATGTTTCCTAGTAATAGTTTGACTAGTGTTGACCCCTAGAGCTCTTTTGTTTTACTATTTAAAAAGTGCAGCTTAGATTGTTTGCATGGCTGTGCACCCTTAAGCAAAGTTGTAGGAAATTTTATAAGGAACAAAAGTTATTTTATGACCATCTCATGAAAATGTGCAGAACATGCTCAAAATGGGATCACAACACGAAATTTACCCCTGATTTCAAAGACAATTTTTGTAAGTGTGGATTGCATTTACAGTTTGTTGGAGCTGACTTTGGCTTGATTTTACTCATGATTCTTTGAGAATTAGACTATGATCCTTTAATAGGAATTGTAGCTGGTATGTAGGTGTACAACTTTGGTTTAGATTGTTTTCGCTAATGATCAACGGATTAGGAGTTTTATCGTCGCCAAAACTCACTGTCAGTCGGCCGAATGGCTCTCTGATGGCGTGCTACAGTGCCAACCACCGTCAGGCTTTAAACACCGTGTGGCGTCGCGCGTCGCCACTGGCCTGACCGGCCAGGCCACGTCGGGCCGCTGCAGGCCTTCACTCGCCTGTGACCTCTTGGCATTTGCATTTCATCGCTCGACCTTCTCCTTCGCCTGCTCCGCTCACCGCCACAGCAGACCACCGTCATCGCCATTTGCTCCACCGAGCTCACGCAAGCTCGCAGCTGCACCACAGCCAACACCATCCCAACCATAGCTCCTCTAGCACCTCATGGACCTTGTAGATGTTTTCTCTGAGCCAACCGAGCTCTAGGTAAGCGGCTTTTGTCGAATCCGCCCTAGCCAAAGCTCACCGGAGCATCGCCGCGCTCGCGGTTTGCCATGGCCAGCATAGCACAACACCTCTCCCCTTTCCCTAGCTCTCGTCTCGTATTCCACATCATGTGTTGATGCTCCGATGATGACACTACCGACAATGATGGTCCAGCCGAGCTGGAACATGGCTGCGCACCGCTGCGCCATGGCCACCGTCGGTGACCTCACGCGGCCACACTCGACCATTTCACCGTAGCCGGTAGCAGTAGTGCAGGGAGGTCCGCCATGGTCCTAGGAAGCCGATGCACGCCTTCTCCGGCATCTAGCACCGGGGTTCGTCGGAGCACCACCATGCACCATGGCCGAGCCGCCCCGTGCGCCATGGTCGACGCACCTAAAGGTCAGTAATGTTTAGGTTTAGGAGGTCAATCGATGTGGGAGGTCAAGGCGGACATGGTGGTACCCTCCTCATCGCCGGAGAAGCCACCATCGGCGAGCTAGCACCGATCCTGCGCCGTGCTCTATTTTTGTTTCGCTGACAAGTGGGCCCCAGTTGTCAGTGACTTAGGGTTAGAAAGATAGTTCAAATATTTCAGATTTGAATGCTGTTTTGTAAAATTTATATCTCCAGTTGAGTGAATCCAAATTGGGTATAAGCTCTGGTAAAAATTTGAGAGTCAGTGCATGAATAGTTTTTGAGTTATAGATTTTCCTTTTATAATTAGGTGATTCTTGTGTGAATTGTTATAAATTATCTATGAATCCAATGCTCATGAAATTTATTGGTGGTTGTCCTAGTACCTTAAGGATGCTAAGAAAAATATAAAATATGTTGCTTAACACTTTTCAATAGGGTTTTCTATTTATGTTATTTTAGGTCCTGCTGGCTTGTCATTTTTGTTTAGGATGTTATACTTGTTCAAATGTTGTGAAATTTTTATAGTAGCCTACTTAGAGCATGTAGTACCTACTGTAATTTGTGTAGATTAAATGGTGTAGTTTTCATATATGTTTATTATTCCTCTTAAATAATTAGATAAATTAAGAAAAGCATTAAAAGAAATGAATTGGTGATGAAAACCTTACCTTCTGGTGTTCTTTTGATATGTGAGATGGTTTAGTAAAGTTGGTTTTGTCCATTTATATGTTTGCCACATAAGTTAATAATTATTTTCTTGCATTATGTCTCTCTGGACAGTTCTGAGAACTTTGCAAAGTTCACTATGATAATTTGGTTTTCTGGGAAAGTGGTGAATACTAAAGTTGTAGATAACTTATGTATCTAGCTTCTGTTAAAATTTGGTGGCATTTGGCCTAGTTGTTTAGGAGTTACAGTCGTTTAAAGTTGGATCACAGTTTTGCTTGCTCTCTATCTTGTTTGGACCTGATTATATGGTTATGTAAATTCGACTTAGTAAAGGTTGGAATCATGCCTTGAGGTCTGAAAATGAATTGTAGGCAATTTTATAAGATTTCCAAATTGTCTTGTTGTCTATCATTTCGATCTGTAGATCTCTAGTTATGATCAGTTTACTGTACTGCTGTATAGTCCCTGTTTTGCTGAAATACGATTGTTTGTGTGTGTGCTTTATTGCAATGTTCTTGTTGATTGATTAGGTGCTAGCCTAACTTGAGAACATGCTTAGGTGCAGGTACTAGGTCCTTAACTAAAGATGAGCAATTGTACATTAGGTTGTATAAACTTGGTAAGTTAAAGTAATTTTAATAGAGCTTAAGTAAGAATATGCGGACTGTCATAAGCATGTGCATTCTCCGAGCATCCCTAACTTCGTTCATGTGCATCCATGATATTTATCTTGCACATACATGCAATAGGTGTGCTGGAGGGAGTGACGCTTCTAGAGTTCGAGGGAGCAAGCCAGGAGGAGGAGCCCGAGATTCAGGCAGTCGACGAAGCAGCCGTCGAGGAGGAGTTGCCTGAGTACCCTGACCACCGCCCATCCTCTTTCCTAAAAGGCAAGCCCTAGAGCATATTAAGTCTCCCATATTTTTACAAATATCTTGAGTATCCTTTATTGTTGTTGATGCATTAAGTATAGGAATTGGTTGGAACCAATTATTGCATTATATATCTATCCTTGTCTAGATATCGCACTTGAATCCTAATTAAGTTCAAGAACGGGTTAAATGCTTAGCCATGCTTAGTGTGGTAGAAGTCGGGTGATTTCCTATCACCTGTGAGCTTTAGGATGAGGTGTGTCATGGTTGGCTATATTTGCTATCGTGGAAAACAACCATGTTAGTAATGAATTAAGACCGGGCGGAGTTTTGTGTAGGTTTGGACATAGTGACTCCGTATGTGTCATTTAAGGATAGATATGCTATACATCCTCATGTCATGTTAAACGCAGCCTAACACTTAGCTGGCCAGATAAGTCGTTCTGACCGCGAAGCCTAGTAGCTCGACTCAAGCCAGGATCATGAGCAGTTGGTCGCAATCTAGATGGCAGTAAGGATGTGCGGAGAGCCATTGGCGTAAGCCTAAGGGCGGGTTAAGTCACCGACACTCATGGCAGAGTGGTTCTCTAATTTTGCGGCACTGATCATACCAACGACTCCTGAATTGTACCAAAGGTGACTTGTTTGCGACCCTGACGGGGGAAGCAGGGTTTGTGTTTAGGAATACCCCTCCAGCTGGATAGGAATCGATTCGAATTGCCGTCTCTCCCAGATAGTGAGAACTTGACTGAGCAGCGGCAACGTAGATTGACTTAACTTAATGATATAGTTAAATGGAGAATAATGATAATGTTGCCACAGTTTATACCTGCTATGGTTAATAATGTTTGCATCTTACTCAAGTGATTGCTTAGTACATGTGCTAATATAGATGACAGGTTAATGGCTAAAAGTCACTACTAGCTCAGGTTAAGAGTTGATCATTATTACTTATGCTTTGCCGCAAAAAGAAAGTGTCAACCAGATCCACTAAATTAAGCTATGCATGATCCTTGGTGTCTTTTATTTTTTGTTTCTGATAGGTAAGTCTAGCTGAGTACATTCTCATACTCAGGGTTTATTCCCTCTTGTTGCAGATGACCTTCTTTATCAGGGCTTCTGTAAGTACTGTCTCCACCCAGCGGGTGACAAAGACTAGATCACGGGCATGATCTCTGTTTATCTTATCCGAATGCTTTTGTGGGATGTGATCGGCAAGCCGGTACTCATATTTGAACTCGTGTGTGTGAGTTAAACTATTTGCTTCCTCTACTTTACAAGACTTGGGTTATAATAACTATGACTTTGATGTGTTGTAATCTATCTACAAACTGTGTGTGAAATGTTGTAACGTGTGATGTGTTATGTTGAATTACTGTGATCTTGGTTGTATGCAAGTTGGTTTGAAATCCTTCGTGGTTTCAGTGACTACCGGGTTTATATGGGCTCAAGTGCGAGAATTTGATCGTTTCAGCGATCATTTTTGTACTTATGCTCTTATAAATTGGATGGTTCTACGATAGCTGGCATCAAAGCTAGATTCAACACTAAACATGTCATACGGGTATTTAAAAACAAAAGCTTTTGTTATGAAAATGGTTTTCCAACTTATAGTTATATATAGGTGTTTCAAAATCTGAAATTGTATAGTATGCTGGTGATCACATCCCTTGTAGCCCACATAAGGACTTTTAGGTGGCTTATATAATTACTAACTTGGGGGAAAGTGATTGTTTCTATTTCGTCGTCCATGTGGCGTGCTATTGCATGGGTGCCATTCGCTTGAGTGGTAATGTATGGATCAATTGCCTCTACGCCAAGGTAAGTGAGTTGTGAGAGCATGACCGTCCAACTGTCGGTCTAGGGGAGAGTTAGTTGTGGTTACTGGAATATTTACATGTTGCATACATGTACATATGAAGGTACTTAATTATGGGTATATCTATCGGGTAGTTTTGGATACCAAAGTATATATATCCGGGGATATATATATAGAGTATCTTAGCTTACTACTTTCATTGTTAGCATTATATCTTGTTGGGTTGGGCTACAATGAAATTTTCTGCAGGTACGCTAACAACGCACCGTGTAGATCGACTAGTTACCGCTAGTCGAGAGAACGTATGTACGCCACCGTATATTCTGCTAGAACTTAACTTTTCTTAGGTTTGTGAGGACGTACGGAATGAGCATGCATCATATTCACTCATGTCATTCATATTGCAGTACTCCCTCCCTTATAACTTACTTATGCCTACCTTGAAAAATAATCCTCTCACGAGAGTTGCATCCCTTTTGATATAGATGGCCGTGCCCATGTTTGCTCCTCGTAGCAACACCTTTTTGGACCAGTTTGGTATGCCTACCTTGCTCTAGAGGGTGCTAAGCTCAGTTGGGTACCCGAAGGCGCCCCGTTACACATGGGTGTAGACAGTGCCATTTGGAGCTATGCCATGGTACAATGTGACCTTGGTGGTGCCGCAGAACCCCACGAGACCGCTTTGGCGTGGGTGGAGCACCGAGTCTGATGGGCAAAGCCCATGGGAAGCCACGCAAGTTGCTGCTCTTGATGTGCTTATGGACATAGCCTAGAGTTTTGGAGATGAATTGGTGGGTGGACCAGCTGCATCCCTTCCCTGAGTGGCTCCTACAAATGCTGAGGGGACTCAAGAAGCTGGCCAGGCCTTGGTTTGAGGCCATGGTGAACATGTTCAGAGCGACAATGTGGAAATGAGTGCTATGATGGCCGTCTTGAAGCTTTGTCGAGTCAGGCAGGACACCCTCTCTAGAGTATTAGAAGAAGCTGGCAAGGCAATGGCAGCCCAGCGCAAGTTCAGGTTGCATGCCTGCAAGTATCACCGTAGGGTAGAGGCATGTGGGCAAGCTCAGCTGGAGGTAGATGAGATTCGGGGCATTGCAAATTATCGCCTATAGCAGTGGGGGCAAGCAGCACGCGAGAGAGATGAGCTTCATAACCAGCTTATGAACCTCACCATAGAGAGAGATGAGGCAGTACAGGAGTTGGACCGTGTGACCTATCATAGAGATGCAACTCTAGAGTTAGCAGAAGAAAGGTGTCAGGGATGGATCATGGCTAACCACAATGCTTTTCAAAGGGAGAATGTGCTCCAAGAGCAGCTAGAGGAGCTTTAGGTTGAATACCATCACCTGAACAACTGCCTATTTCCTATTCCTCACCCTCCACCAGTTTACCCAAATCTTGGACCTTAAGTGATTGAGGCCGATGAAGAAGACGAGGACGTGCAGATGAATGTCAATGCCACTGAACCTGCAAATGAAGAGGAAGAGGAAGAGGATGACCCTGAAGAAGTCTACGGCATCTCTAATGTGGATAGTGACCACTTCGACTAGTAGTTAGCTAGCAAGTCTCACTAGTTTAAGCTTTTGCTACCATTATGTAATGGACTTGGTACTATGGTAGATGTTGGATGCACCTTTTAATTCGAACATGGCATGTAATGTACCTTAATCCGCTCCCTTCGGGATGCTTATCTTAGTTGGTGGAATTTTAAAACTTGTCATGTTGGAATGCACTGCGAATGGCGCTTGCACCCTATTGATGGTGTGGTGATTGGAGAATGAATTATTGCCTCTGTTTTATTGCATGAATGTTATATTCTCTCCAGTAAATTTAGTTTGGCATAATTACATTGTTTCTCTCCAATGTGCTGATATCACCAATAATTGCTGGTTACGCATTGTTGCAGATGCCTCGTACTCGTGCCACTGGTGCGGCTGGTGATGATGATGATCTTCCACCACCACCACCGCCCACACTAGCGGAATTGATGGCAATACTGGTTGAAGGACAGCGCACTATGGTAAATGCTCTCCGCATGATTGCAAATCATGATGGCCGTGGTGCACGCCAAGGTCCTAAACCAAATTAGTATAGCGACTTCAAAGATTTCCTTGACACTAAACCACCGATCTTCAAGGAGGCTGAGGAGCCCCTCCAAGCTGATGAGTGGTTGAACATTCTTGAGTAGAAATTCCATCTGCTTCGCTTGATAGAGGTGCTGAAGACTAAGTATGCATCTCACCAACTGCATGGGCCAGCTGGTATTTGGTGGAGTCATTATCGGTCCACTATGCCCGCTGATGCCCAAATCACTTGGGATTAGTTCAAGTCTGCTTTTAGGGGAAATTATATTCCTCTTGGTCTCATAGCAATCAAGCACACTAAATTTATGAAGCTAATACAGGGGAACAAGAGCTTGAGTGAATACCTGTAGGCTTTCAATAACCTTGCAAGGTATGCTACTGAGTTTGTTGACATTGATGCCAAGAAGATCGCTAGTTTTAAGCGGGGACTTAGCCCCAAATTGATGAATACTATAGGAAATTGTAAGTGTGCTACCTTTAATGAGTTTGTTAGTGATGCTTTATCTCAAGAAAACAATAATGCTATTTAAGCTGCTTCAAAGAATCTCAAGAGAGCCTATGAGGTGGGTGCCTCATAGTCCAAAGCTCTAGTCACATCTAAGGCTCCATTCCATCCTCTGGCATCAGTTGTTAAGTTCCGCCCACCGCTGAAGAAGAATCCAGGCAAGACTAGATTTCACAAGGCTTTTACAGTTGCTCTTCCAAAGGGCACTACTAGTCAAAGTATCTCCAATGTTCCTCCAAGCAACATGCCATGCTAGAACTACAACAAGCCGGGTCACTAGGCAAGGAAGTGTCCTTATCCCAAGAGGAATAACAACCAAGGTGGCCGACAGGGGTAGGTGAACTACACTAATATTGCTAATATTCCTTCAGGAGAGGTAGTCACTGCTGGTAAGTTTCTAGTTGACCAACACCCTATAGTTGTACTATTTGATTTGGGTACTTCATATTCTTTTATGAGTCCCGCATTTGCATTCAAGTTTAAGTAGAAAATATACACTATTGAGGGTGAGGGTTATTGTATTAGGGCTACCAGTGGTAGTATCCCAACAAAGTTAGTAGTTGGGGGTGTGCAACTAGAGGTTGAGGGACGAAGTTATCAGGTGGATCTGGTAGTTTTACCGGGGCTGGGTATTGATGTGATTTTGGGAATGAATTAGATGAGCAGTCATGGGGTGCTTATTGATACATCGACTAGAGTAGTCATGCTCAGAGACCCTAGTAATCAGGAAGGTTTTCTAGTGCAACTACCTAGGGACATCAATCTCTCTTGTGCGGCAAATGCGGTGCAAGCAAAGGCTATTGTAGATATCCTAGTAGTGTGTGATTTTCTAGATGTTTTTCCTGATGATTTGCCCAGATTGCCCCCAAATTAGGATGTGGAGTTCAAGATAGAGTTGCTACCTGGTACAACGCCCATATCTAGAAGACCTTATAGAATGCCTCCCAATGAACTAGCCGAACTTAAGACCCAGTTGAATAAACTTCTAAAGAAAGGCCTTATCCATCCTAGTTCATCTCCGTGGGGGTGTCCGACTATTTTTGTGAAGAAGAAGGATCAATCACCGTGCATGTGTATAGATTATAGGCCTTTGAATGAAGTCACAATCAAGAATAAGTACCCTCTGCCACGCATAGATATCTTATTTGATCAGTTGTCTAAAGCAAAAGTCTTTTCCAAGATTGATTTGAGATCTGGTTATCATGAAATCAAAATCCAACCTGAGGATATTCCAAAAACTGCCTTCTCTACAAGATACGGTCTTTATGAGTATCTTGTTATGTCTTTTGGATTGACCAATGCCCCTGCACACTTCATGTATTTGATGAATTCGGTGTTTATGCCCGAGTTGGACAAATTCGTTGTGGTATTTATAGATGATTTCTTGGTCTATTCTAGGAATGAAGAAGATCATGTTGAACATTTGTGAGTGGTTCTCACTCGATTGCGTGAACACAAGCTTTATGCAAAGTTCAGCAAGTGAGAATTCTAGCTTCATGAGGTACCTTTTCTTGGACACGTGTTGTCCGATGGTGGAATTATGGTGGATCCCACCAAGGTGCAAGAAGTGTTGGACTAGAAGGCTCCAATCTCGATGCACGAGGTTTGGAGTTTTCTGGGGTTGGCTAGTTATTATCATCGCTTCGTCCCGGATTTCTCTAAAATAGCCAAACCTATGTCTCGGTTGCTGCAAAAAGATACGAGGTTTGTCTGGACTTCCGAGTGTGATGCGATGTTTCACACCCTACGAACCCTTCTAACTTCGGCTCTAGTTTTGGCACAACCGGACATCGAGAAACCTTTTGATGTGTTTTGTGATGCATCCAGCACAAGTTTAGGAGGTGTTCTTATGCATGAAGGATGAGTCATTGCTTATACCTCTCGCCAACTTCAGAAGCATGAGGTGAATTATCCTACGCATGACTTAGAACTCGCTGTAGTTGTTCATGCTTTGAAGGTCTGGAGACATTATTTGCTTAGCAATGTGTGCCACATCTACACTGAACATAAAAGTCTTAAGTACATCTTCACTCAACCTGAGTTGAATATGCGTTAGAGAAGATGGCTCGAGTTGATCAAGGATTATAACCTCCAAGTGCACTATCATCCTGGCAAGGCAAATGTCATTGCGGATGCCTTAAGCAGGAAATCTCATTGCCACTCTTTGATTGAAAGTGACCTCCATTTGTCAAAACTCCTACATCCTGCAGTCCTTCACAACATCACTATCAGTTGTACTCTACAGAGTCGAATTATTGAGCTACAGAAGACAGATCTAGGTGTGTGCCACATCAAGCGCAAGATGAAAGAGCAAGAAACCAAGCATTTTCGGGTAGATGAAAATGATGTGTTATGGTTCAAGGATAGGTTAGTGGTCCCAAAGGATAGAGAGATTAGAAATCAAATCATATCTGAAGCACATTCCTCTAAATTATCTATTCATCCTGGTAGTAACAAAATGTATCATGATTTGAAGCCTCGCTTTTGGTGGACCAAGATGAAGAAAGAGATAGCCGCTCATGTGGCTAGGTGTGACACTTGTTGTTGGGTTAAAGCTGTGCACATAAAAGCTGGATTGCTTTAGCCACTCTCTATTCTAGGTTGGAAATGGGAGGAGATAAGTATGGATTTTTTTGTTGGACTCCCTACTACTCAGAGGAATTTTAACTCTATTTGGGTGATTGTAGACCGTCTGACCAAGTCTGCACACTTCATTCCTATTCATGTAGATTTCCGTCCAACTGACTATGCTGAGTTGTATGTCAATCAGATAGTCTGACTTCATAGGGTACCTCGCACTATTGTCTCTGATAGAGGACCATAGTTCACTGCTCACTGTTGGGAGCACTTACACGCAAACTGAGCGAGTGAACCAAATCTTAGAAGATATGTTGAGAGCATGTGTCATCTCATCTAAGGGTTCATGGGAAAAATGGTTGCCCCTAGCAGAATTCTCTTATAATAATAGTTATCAAGAGAGTATCAAGATGGCACCGTTTGAAGCTTTGTACGGCCGGAAGTGTAGAACCCTGTCGAATTGGGTTGAAGCCGGTGAAAGGAGATATTATGGAGTTGATTTTGTTCAAGAAGCTGAAGAACAAGTCTGTACTATCCAAACCCATATGGCCACAACTCAAGCTAGGTAGAAAAGTTATGCTAATCGACGTAGAAAACCTATCAAGTTCGAAGTTGGAGACTTCGTTTATCTAAAAGTCTCACCCATGAAGAGTGTCTAACGATTTGGTGTGAAGCGAAAGCTTGCGCCGAGATATGTCGGTCCGTTTCAAATCATTGGACAAAGTGGTAAGGTAGCATACAAAATCTAATTACCTCCTGAGATGAGTGCTATCTTCAATGTCTTTCACGTATCTCAGTTGAAGAAATGTCTTCGCATCCCTGAAGAGAGAGTTCCACTGGGGGATATCAAGTTAGAATCTGATTTGACTTTGAAGAAAAATCGGTCTGAGTAATTGACACTCATGAGCGAGTGACTCAGAGCTGGGTGGTCAAGTTTTACAAGGTCATGTGGAGTAATCAGGGTAGTGAACATGATGCAACTTGGGAAAGAGAAGATTATTTGAGGGAAGGTTATAAGGAATTATATCAACAATGGTACGCTTGTCAAATCTCTTGATGAGATTTTTATAAGGGGGGAGGGCTGTAACACTCCAGGTGTTTGGCTTCCACATTTGCACTAGCATTTCATAAACATGAGCATCATTCATCCATTCATGAGCTTGGATTGTTGAAACATGCTTTTGAAACATTGCAACATATTGTTCTATTCCATGTGTGTTTGTTTTATGAAATGAATAGTGTGCAACATGTGCAACTCACTCTTGAAACATGTCACATACTTTAGTAACATGGTTAGTTAGTACTATGCAACAAACTCATGAAACATATGAAATATGGCTTTGAAACAAAAGTAACATCTCACTTGTTCTTCCTTGTTTCAACACATGTGATGCTTGATTTTTGTGTGATCAATGTGTGGTGTGGCTAATTATCCTCTTAAACAACTTAGTTACACTTAGAATGTCATTAGGAACAATGTTCATGTTGACCATATTGCCTAATTATGTTTCCTAGTAATAGTTTGACTAGTGTTGACCCCTAGAGCTCTTTTATTTTACTGTTTAAAAAGTGCAGCTTAGATTGTTTGCATGGCTGTGCACCCTTAAGCAAAGTTGTAGGAAATTTTATAAGGAACAAAAGTTATTTTATGACCATCTCATGAAAATGTGCAGAACATGCTCAAAATGGGATCACAACACGAAATTTACCCCTAATTTCAGAGACAATTTTTGTAAGTGTGGATTGCATTTACAGTTTGTTGGAGCTGACTTTGGCTTGATTTTACTCATGATTCTTTGAGAATTAGACTATGATCTTTTAATAGGAATTGTAGCTGGTATGTAGGTGTATAGCTTTGGTTTAGATTGTTTTCGCTAATGATCAACGGATTAGGAGTTTTATCGTCGCCAAAACTCGCTGTCAGTCGGCTGAATGACTCTCTGATGGCGCGCTACAGTGCCGACCGTCGTTAGGCTTTGAACGCTGCGTAGCGCCATGCATCATCGCCGGCCTGATTGGCTAGGCCACGTTGGGCCGCTGTAGGACTTCACTCGCCTGCGCTCGCCCGTGACCTCTCGGCATTTGCATTTCATCGCCCGACCTTTTCCTTCACCTCCTCCGCTCACCGCCGTCGCCATTTGCTCCGCCGAGCTCACGCAAGCTCGCCGCTACACCACAGCCAACACCATCCCAACCATAGCTCCGCTAGCGCCTCATGGACCTCGTAGACATTTTCTCTGAGCCAACCAAGCTCTAGGTAAGTGGCTTTTAATGAATCCGCCCCGGCCAAAGCTCACCGGAGCGCCGCTACGCTCGCGGTCTACCATGGCCAGCATAGCATGGCACCTCTCCCCCTTCCCTAGCTCTCGTCTCGTATTCCACATCACATGTTGATGCTCTGGTGATGACGCTACTGACAATGCCGGTCCAGCCAAGCTCGGAACATGGCTGCGCACTGCCGCGCCATGGCCGCCGTTGGTGACCTCACGCGGCCACGCTCGACCATTTCACCGCAGCCGGTAGCAGTAGCATAGGGAGGTCCACCATGGTCCTAGGAAGCCGATGTGCGCCTTCTCTGGGCATCTAGCACCGGGGTTCGTCGGAGCACCACCGTGCGCCATGGCCGACGCACCTAGAGGTCGGTAGGGTTTAGGTTTAGGAGGTCAATCGATGCGGGAGGTCTAGGCGGACATGGTGGTACCCTCCTCATCGCCAAAGATGCCTCCATCGGCGAGCTAGCGCTGATCCCATGCCGTCCCGCACCGTGCTCTATTTTTGTTTCGCTGACAAGCGGGCCCCGATTGTCAGTGACTTAGGGTTAGAAAGATAGTTCAAATATTTCAGATTTGAATGCTGTTTTGTAAAATTTATATCTCCAGTTGAGTGAATCCAAATTGGGTGGTTCCAATTTTGTTAGCATCTTGGTGAAGTGTAGTATTTAGGAAAAATATAATATTAGCACTTGTATTAGAGTTTCTGTAAGAATTAAATTGAAACTTGAAATGTATTTTTAAATAATGCAAACTTGTTTAATTTATATCTAGAGTTCCTGTGCTCCAAAAATTATGAAATTTATATGGTGAGATTTTCTTGATGAGTATAAGCTCTGGTAAAAAAATGAGAGTCAGTGCATGAATAGTTTTTGAGTTATAGATTTTCCTTTTATAATTAGGTGATCCTTGTGTGAATTGTTATAAATTATCTATGAATCCAATGCTCATGAAATTTATTGGAGGTTGTCCTAGTACCTTAAGGATGCTAAGAAAAATATAAAATCTATTGCTTGACACTTTTCACTAGGGTTTCCTATTTATATTATTTTAAGACCTACTGGCTTGTCATTTTTGTGTAGTATGTTATACTTGTTCAAATGATGTGAACTTTTTACAGTAGCCTACTTGGAGCATGTAGTACCTACTGTAATGTTTTATATTAAATGGTATATTTTTCGTATATGTTTATTATTCCTCTTAAATAATTAGATAAATTAAGAAAAACATTAAAAGAAATGAATTGGTGATGAACACCTTACCTTCTGGTGTTCTTTTGATATGTGTGATGAGTTAGTAAAGTTGGTTTTGTCTATTTATATGTTTGCCACATAAGTTAATAATTATTTTCTTGCATTATGTCTTTCTAGACAGTTATGGGAACTTTGCAAAGTTCACTATGATAATTCGGTTTTCTAGGAAAGTGGTGAATACAAAAGTTGTAGATAACTTATGTATCTAGCTCTTGTTAAAATTTGGTGGCATTTGGCCCAGTAGTTTAGGAGTTACAGTCGTTTAAAGTTGGATCACAGTTTTGCTTGCTCTCTGTCTTATTTGGACCTGATTATGTGGTTATGTAAATTTGACCTAGTAAAGGTTGGAATCATGCCTTGAGGTCTGAAAATGAATTGTAGGCAATTTCATAAGCTTTCCAAATTGTCTTGTTGCCTGTTATTTTGATTTGTAGATCTTCAGTTATGATCAGTTTACTGTACCGCTGTATAGTCCCTATTTTGCTAAAATACGAATGTTTGTGTGTATGCTTTGTTGCAATGTTCTTGTTGATTGATTAGGTGCTAGCCTAACTTGAGAACATGCTTAGGTGAAGGTACTAGGTCCTTAACTGAAGATGAGCAATTGTACATTAGGTTGTATAAACTTGGTAAGTTAAAGTGATTTGAATAGAGCTTAAGTTAGAATATGCGGACTGCAGTAAACATGTGCATTCCTCGGGCATCCCTAACTTCATTCATGTGCATCCATAATATTTGTCTTGCGCATACATACAATAGGTGTGCCGGAGGGAGTGATGCTTCTAGAGTTCGAGGGAGCGAGCCTAGAGGAGGAGCCCGAGATTCAGGCAGTTGATGAAGCAGCCGCCGAGGAGGAGTTGCCCGAGTGCCCTGACCACCACCCATCCTCTTTCCTAAAAGGCAAGCCCCGGAGCATATTAAGTCTCCCATGTTTTTACAAATATCTTGAGTATCCTTTATTGTTGTTGATGCATTAAGTATAGGAATTAGTTGGAACCAATTGTTGCATTATATATCTATCCTTGTCTAGATATCACACTTGAATCCTAATTAAGTTCAGGAATGGGTTAAATGCTTAGGCATGCTTAGTGTGGTAGAAGTCGGGTGATTTCCTATCACCTATGAGCTTTAGGATGAGGTGGGTCACAATTGGCTATATTTGCTATCGTGGAAAAGAACCATGTTAATAATAAATTAAGACCGGACGGAGTTTATGTAGGTTTGGACATAGTGACTCCGTTTGTGTCGTTTAAGGACTGATACGCTGTACATCCTCATGTCATGTTGAACGCAGCCTAACACTTAGCTAGCTGGATAAGTCATTCCGACCATAGAGCCTAGTAGCTCGACTCAAGCTAGGATCACGAGCAGTTGGTCGCAATCTGGATGGCAGTAAGGATGTGTGAAGAGCCATTGGTGTAAGCCCAAGGGTAGGTTAAGTCACCGAGCACTCATGGCAGAGTGGTTCTCTGATTTTGCGACACTGATCGTACCCGCAACTCCTGAATTGTACCAAAGGTGACTTGTTTGTGACCCTAACGGGGGAAGCATGGTTTGTGTTTTGGAATACCCCTCCGGCTGGATAGGAATCGATTCGAATCGCCGTCTCTCCCAGATAGTGAGAACTTGACTGAGCAACGACAACATAGATTCACTTAATTTAACGATATAGTTAAATGGAGAATGATGATAATGTTGCCACAGTTTATACCTACAATGGTTAATAATGTTTGCATCTTACTCAAGTGATTTCTTAGTATAGGTGCTAATATAGATGACATGTTAATGGCTAAAAGTCACTACTAGCTCAGGTTAAGAGTTGATCATTGTTACTTATGCTTTTCCGCAAAAAGAAAGTGTCAGCTAGATCCACTAAATTAAGCTATGCATGATCCTTGGTGTCTTTTATTTTTGGTTTTCAATGGGTAAGTCTAGCTGAGTACATTCTCGTACTCAGGGTTTATTTCCTCTTGTTGCAGATGACCTTCTTTATCAGGGCTTCTGTAAGTACTGTCTTCACCCGACAGGTGACAAAGACTAGATCACGGGCATGATCTCTGTTTATCTTATCCGAATGCTTTTGTGGGATGTGATTGGCAAGCCGATACTTGTATTTGAACTCATGTGTGTGAGTTAAACTATTTGCTTCTGCTACTTTACAAGACTTGGGTTGTAATAACTATGACTCTGATGTGTTGTAATCTATCTACAAACTATGTGTGAAATGTTGTAACGTGTGATGTGTTATGTTGAATTACTATGATCTTGGTTGTATGCAAGTTGGTTTGAAATCCTTCGTGGTTTCAGTTGACTACTAGGTTTATATGGGCTCAAGTGCGAGAATTTGATCGTTTCGGCGATCGTTTTTGTACTTGTGCTCTTATAAATTGGACGGTTCTACAACATAGCGGAAGCAAAGTAGTTAGAAACCCTCACACACACTTTGTTCAAATACAAGCCAGTTCCATAGTCATATCTAGCAAAAGCATCATGATAAGATAACATAGGAGATCATGCCCATGATCTAGTCTTCATCACCAGCAAGGTGGAGACAATACTTGCAGTAACTGTTATAAAGCACGTCATCTGCAACAAGTGGGAATAAACCCTAAGTACGAGAATGTACTCAGGTAGACTTACCCATCGCAAACCAAAAATAAATGACACCAAGGAGTATGCAAGGCTTTATCAGTGGATCTCGCTTGACAACCATTTTGTATAAAAGCTTTAGTGACACAAGAGCATAATTTAAATTTTTAGTTAAGCAACCAGTTACTAACATTAAACCTATCATCTAGATTAGCACCTATACTAAAGCAAGCACTTGATTAGGATCCACACATTAGTAACAATATCCGGTGTAACATTGTAACATCATCATCATTCTAACCATCAAGTTCAATTGGGTTTTTCTACGTTGCTGCTGCTCAATCAAGTTCTTGCTATCTAGGAGAGACGACGACTTGAATCGATTCCTACCTAGCTAGGGAATTATTCCTAACACACACCCAAGCAACATGATTAGGGGTCGCCTCGGGTCACCTTTGGTACAACTCAGGAACTAAATTCATGGGCTCGAGTAGCTCCACACTATCAGGGAGTCCACTCTGCCAGGACATCAATCTGCACTCGGACTTACACCAATGGCTCTTCGCACATCCTTACTACCACTAGAGTGCGCACTTTCACTTCTTGGCTTTTGGCCTGAGTTGAGCTACTCGGCTTTGCGGTCGGAATAAGTTATCTAGCCAACTAAGTGATAGACAAGTGTTCAACATGACATGAGGATGTACAGCGAATTGGTCCTTAACCGACACAGATGGTGATAGATCCACACCCAAGACCTCCATGCCTTGTTTCTTCTCTATCGACATCCCGCCCGGTCTCCATTCATTATTAACACATGGTTATTTCCACGATAGCAAATATAGCCAACCGTGACCAGATATCATCCTATCTTGTAGGTGACAAGAAATCACCTGACTTTACCGGTCTGAGCATGGCTAAGCATTGATTCGCTCTGTAACACCCCAGGTGTTTGCCACCAGTTAAGCAATGGGTTTGAGCTCAAACATGACATATTAAGTGATGATGAAAATGTCAAGGTTAAACCTATGGAAATGAGCCCCAACCTAAACTTGGATATTACACCCTTGCTTTACATATAGGCCCTTTTCAAGATATATGCTTGGCTGGTGTTATTGGAATATCTTCATGTGTCTCACATCAATACACATCTATATTAATCCATGGAAAAGTTTCGTGAAGTTTGGAATCAAGAAGTCACATGAAATGACAAGTTATATCCTTGTTGGGATGTCCTTATTAAGTGAATGAGAACATGTGTCATCAACCAAACCTTGCAACCTTGCCCAAATGACTCTAGATGAACTCTACAACAAAAGTCATGAAAGGTTTATGTTGGGCAAATGCCAAGAAAATGCTCCAATGGATCAAAAAGGATAATTTAAGCTTCATCATGATCCTACTTTGGTCAAAGTAGAACAGCAGGTTCTATACCAGTTTTGAGGTTGGACCTTAAATGAAAATTGTAGTCCATTTTGGCTATCAATTTTTGGAAGTTGTTAATCGCCGTTAATGCAGTGACACTGCTGTCTTGGGGTGTCATTAACCACTAATATGCTGCCCCAATGGCTATGGCCCCTAAATCAAGTTTATAGAGCATCAGAAGAAGAATAATTTTGCTTCAAGGCCCATAGCCCAGTTCGGAGCAGAGCTGGCCCAAAAATAGACTCCAAGGTGGGCACAGTGACGCTGACCACATGTTCGACGAAAGGGTGCCGTGGCAGCCATGCAGCAGAGCGCACGCTTCATTACCGCCGCATGTCCGACCTCTGCGCCACGCGCCGCCCTGCTCCCTGCGCGTCCAAATGCGAATGCCCGAGCTGCCCTGGCATCCCGCACTCACTTCCTCTGGCCTCCCTCGCTCTCCCAGTGCGCTCGCTCACCCTATTGCCACGCGGCTGCTCGCCAAGGCCATGGCCACCATTGCCAAGCGACAAAGCTCCTCCCAACCACCACCTTGCCCCTCTATTGCACCATGCCTTGCTGCTCACTCCACCCGCCGCTCCCTTCTCCTTTCCCACCTCACGCAGAGCCTCCTGGCCACCGGTGTCGCCTGCTCAGTTTGCCATCGCCGCCGAGCTTGCAGCGCTGTTGTGCCCCCTCGCCTCTATGCTCCACCGCTCCCCACTGACAGTGGCATAGCCTTGCGCAGCTCACGCCGTGCCTCTGGACCTCCTTGACCGGCGCCATTGGCCACTGTTGCTCCCTGCCATCGGAGCAGCTGCCGTCGCCGCCGCGGCTACTGTGGCCATGCCGCCACAGGCCGCGTTGGGCCAAGCTAGGCAACCCAGCGTGTGCGTATGGCCCCCTGGTCCTCCCCGCCACTCCACCGCCGCTGTAGACGACCATAGCCGCCGGAGCTGCGAGCCCGGCCGCTCCCCTGCGCTGCCGTCCAGAGGTAGAAGATGATGGACCTCGCGCGGCAATAAGGGAAAAGGCAGGGGGTTATGTGAAGAACTAGTGACTGATGTGAATAGTACTCATAAGGACCTCTTCGCTGACGTTTGATTTATATTTTCCGCAGGGTCCTCGATGCAAGATTTAAATTTCCTTTCCCTGATTTTTGCAGATTTGAATGCTCCACTTTGAAAATTCATAGTAATTCATACAAAAATTGTAAAATAGAAAATGAGGACTTTTTGGAATCCTTGTGAAATTGTCTATGCAATAGATCTATAATGTGGCATGTTTTAGTTTAAATATTTTGCTGTACAAATAGATCTATGCAGCTAGGTTCCTGTTACTTGCCATGTCTTGTGTTTTTCATAACTGCAGTTTTTAGGTTCAAATAAATGTGAAATTTTTGTGGAGTGCTAATATGGTGATTGTTGTTGTCTGGTAAAAATTTTAGGAGTTTAGGATTTATAGTTTAAGAGTTATAAAAATAACAAGTGCCCTGTATTGCTTTGCTTCTACCCTGAATAGTTCTGCATGTTTGAATTAATTGGCCTAGTTAAGTTCTGAATCATGACTTGGTGAAAATACATAAGTTGTGGTACTTTTCTTAATATTTCCAAAAAGGTAAATATCATGATTTTTGGCTAAGTAGATCTTGAGTTATACTTGCTTAAATCTCTGCGGCTGTTTCTACCCAAAACCAGAGAGGGTTTCCTTGTTGTTATTGTGGGGCCTTTTTAGTAGTAGAATTAGCATTAGGTGTTTACAAAAAAGTTGTTTATAATTTGCTAAGCTTTATAAAAAGTATAGAACCACATTTATTGGACATGTATAACTCCATTTATAGCTGTTTAAATTGGCATGTCAGTTTCTGCCTATGTTTTGGACAGAGGTGCAATTATTGGATTAATTGACCCTTCTAATTGTAGAATAATCTTAATATGAGAATAAGAAAGTTGTAGGTAACTTCCTAGTCTTTTCAAAAAGTTATGGTTCATATTTGTTGGAGGTCTAGAACTCCAGTTATGCTTCTCTGAAGTTCCTATTAGTTTTCTGTACCACTGCTGTTGGACTGGATTTGCAGTTTTGGCTTGTGCAATCATTTTCGTGGTGTAAATGATGTTTGCTATGGTTGTATTGAATACAAAAGTTGTAGAAAATTTCATAATCTTGCTTGTGTTCAAATTGTAAGACCATAGGCCTGATAGTTTAGGAGTTACATGACTTTTAAGTCTTCTATCAAGTTTTGATTGTATTCAGAGCAGATATGAAAGATGCTAGTGTTTGATTTAGTCACCTAGATGATAATAAGGAAGTTGTATCTAAGTCATGTATCTATCTACTGTTAAAATTTGGTGTCATTTGGCCTAGTAGTTTGTGAGTTATGCCTGTTTAAAGTTGGGTGTCAGAAATGGCTACTCTCTGTCAATTGTGGACCAATTTCTATAAATGAGTATATTTGACTTAGTTAACTTGAGAATCATGATAAGATGATTAAAGATGAATTGTAGAAAATTCCATAAGCTTTGTAGATTGTCTTGTTGCATATATTTTGGATTAGTACAACTCCTGTTATGAGTAAAATTAGCTGCTGGTGTTGCAGCCTTGACTCTGTGATTGCTGTGAATAACTTATTTGCTTGATATGAGTTGATGTGAGTAGCTTGCTCTCTATAGTTAGTTGTGTGAGGTTAGTTAAATAGCTATTGGTGTCTATGTCCTGCATAATCTTGTGTTTGTCTTGAATGTTTATGTGATGCATCTTGTGTTACAATTCATCACATTCATACACATGCATCTTGCATCTCATTTAGGTACGCTAGATGAACCACGTGAAAGATGTGATGTGGTGCCAAACTCGAAGATTTGGTTTGGTGGATCTATCCCAAAGATGGAAGGACTAAGCAAGTGCTAGGACCGGAGATGTCACCAAGATGGTGCAAGCTAACTAAACTGACTTGTGTGGGATCCCAGGCAAGCCCCGGAGCATTCTAAGTCTCCTACTTTATAAAAGCAATTCTTTCTATATATGAGTTATATACTGTTGCATTAAGTTGTAGGAGTTGATTGAAACCGCTGATGCATTTATTACTATTCTTGCCTACCTTATTACCTTTTTACCCTATTAGGTCGGGATTGAATAACTGCTTAGCCTTGCTTAGACCGGTAGCGATCGGTGATATCCGGTCACCTACATTATAGGTGGTTACTGGAAGAGTTTAGCTATGGAAAGAATGATATCCTAGAATTAACCATGTGTGATGGATAATTGGAGACCGGATAGAAAAAGTTGGAGGCAACCAGACAGGGTTCTGGGGTGCTGTTAGTTTCTATCTGTGTTGATTAAGGACCAACCATTGCTCGTCCCTCTTGTTATGTTGAACGTATGCCTTACATTTAGCTGGCTGAATAAAGTACCTTTCGACCACAAAGCTGGGAGATTATTCAGGCTGAGTAGATTGCCCGCAATGCACTATACCAAAGGAGGTGTGGTAGGACATGGGGGTGCGATGATAAGACCGAAAGGCAGTTGGTCGGCCCCTGGGTACATGTGGTTCCTGGCAAACTCGAGATTTTTCCTGGATAGTCGACTCGGTGACCGATACCTCACTTTAGCGGGTGAGTGAGGTTTGTGTAAGGAATAAATCACCAGCTGGTTAGAAATCGATTCGAATCACCATCGCTCCTAGATAGTGAGCACTTGACTCGAGTTACGGCATCGTAGTAATTATTATGGAACAATGATGGTTATCTGGATGGTATGGGATATGCTAAATCTAAATTGGTAACTGGATGTTATTGGTTAATCAAGTGATTGCTATAGTACAGGTGCTTACCTAGATGGATAGGTCATAATAAAGATGATGCAAAGTACTTAAAATGGTTTCTTCATGATAGCTTATGCTTTTCGCAAACGAGTCAGCTAGCCCACTAAAGAAAGCCTTGCATAATCCTTGGTGTCACTTTGTTTTGGTTTAAGATGGGTAAGCCTGGCTGAGTACATTCGAGTACTCAGGGTTTATCCTACCATGTTGCAGGTGAAGTTTTCGGCCTGTTGAAGATGGTGGCTAACCGCTGGTGGGGCTCGGTGATTCTATACTTACTTCTCATCTATATGCTTTTGTCGGATGATGTCACTTATGCTAGCAATATATTTGGAACTTATATTAATGTAATCATTTGAAAGCTATGTTGTTTTCACTAAGCGGTTTTGAAACCCAAACTGGTACTTTTATTTGTGAACCCATTTGTAATATTATTTCCACTGCAACCCTATGTATGTGAGGTGTATTTGCTTAATCACGCGATCTTGGTTGTGATGTTGATTTACCAAGGTCTTTTGGGACACTCGGTGGACTACCGGGTTTATATAAGTGAAAGTATGTGTGTGTCAACGTGTTAGCGGGGACAGCCGTACTTGATCTTGTATAAATTGGGCAGTTCTATCACAGCTGGTATCAGAGCCAGGTTTAAGCATAATACTATCAGGTACATAGTTTTAAAAGCCAAGTTTTGGTTTTAAAAAGTCTATTTTGACTAAAACTTTAGCTACAGGCAAATTTGTCAAAACTTATTTGTAAAACTATGCTAGCGACATCTTCCTTTATGCCCAGTTAAGGACTATTAGGTGGCTATCTAAATACTAACTTTGAGGGATGTACTTTATTGCAATTTTTCTTTCATCGTCCATACGACGTGCTATTGTATGGATGCCATTCGCTTGAATGGTAATGTATGGATCAATTGCCTCTACACCCAGGTAAGTGTGAGTTGTGAGAGCATGACCGTCTAGCTAGCGGTCTAGGGGAGAGTTAGCCGTGGTTACTAGAATATTTACATGGTACACACATGTATATATGAAGGTACTTAATTGTGGGTATATCTGCCGGGTAGCTATGGATACCGAAGTATATATATCTAGGGATGTGTATATGGAGGGTATCTTAGTTTACTATTTTCATTATGTGCTTATTTATCTCTTGTGGGGATGGGCTGTAATGAATTTGCCTACAGGTATGCTAACCACGAATGTGTAGATGGAATATAGCTGACGACTAGCTATATATCGAGAGAGTACGTGTTATGCCACCGACGTAGAACGTGATTGCCGCCTTAGGCTAGCAATTTTGTAAGGATGGATAGGATGAGCATGCATCATGATTGTGTTTATGCATAAATATGCTTCCCTCACCTTGTTCTAATACTAAGTAACTTGTGATCAATGTGATGCTACTATTTTTTTCCTTGCGTGAAGCTAGACAAAGTGCCTTGTTCCATGCTGCTTGAATAGCTGTGCTTGAAGATAGTGTGCGATTAGCTTTACCTTGAATGTTTGCTTCTAAAGGAAATAGATGACAAGTTAGTAGTTAGCAAAAAAGTTCACATCTTTGAAAACTAAATTGCTAAATGTAAGTGAAACTTGTTTTGTAGAGATATCCACCTACTCTGTAAAAAGGAAATAAAAGATAACAGTGCCTTACCACCATGTTTTTTATAAGTTGTGTAGTAGTGTTGTTGTAGGTGACTGCTTGTTTGTGCGAGCTTTGTGCTTAGTGATAGTCGCTTAAGCTAATTAGATTGAGTGTTTCGAAATGCTTGCTTAAGACCATGATGTAGATGTGGATGCTCATTATCTAGGTAGTGCCGTAGCTATCACTCTTTTGTCCTCGGTAAGCATACGGGTGTTGAAGAGCGCTATCCTGGAGCAGCGTCCAAGTTTTGATAATCTCATGGTTGTCATCTCCAATTAAGTTCTCTCTTAGGAGCCTAAGCCTGTACATGAGGTTGTTAGCCATTGAACGTTGCGGTACATAGACTTTTATCCATGCCTTTGCTTGACTTTTGACCCAAGCTTAGCCCCCTTCTTTGCTCGCATGTTTTGTGGTTGTCCCGCTCCTGTGTGGGAGGACCTTGCTCAAAAATCCTTGTTAGATTTAATTGCTCCTTCTTCTACTGATGATCTGGTGCAACGCTAATCACTATCTACCCTGCTTTGGAACCTTTTCCTTGCAGATCATGTCGTTGCTTTATCAACTAAATCCTTAGTCAGTGCCTTGGCTCTGTCCCTTGAATCTCGTTTGTTTTATCTCCAACTCTTTCAAGTCTCTGGATGTTTATCAGTCTTGATCTCATGTTGCTGCTCGACAAGACCAAATCTTAGGTTAATCATTATCTGGTAATCACTTGGTGGACACAAGGCATATATGGAAATTTAGAAAGAGTCTCCTGCTTAGTTGCCTTCGGCGATTAGGCTATGCTCTCTTTGCGCTGTGTTTTAATCTTTGGATCCCCTGCTTGTTGACTCCTAACCTTGTGACTACCTTTGTTTGTTATCCCTCCTTCACATAGTGCTTGCTCCTATGCAACCCAATTTATGCCATGTGAGATTTCTTGTAGGTTATATGTTCAGTAATGGTGCCACGATTAGCGATCTATGGTGCCACGACGAAACCAAGAGCCTCCTATGGGTGCACACACAAGGCTATGCTGCTCGGCACGCGCTAGTATTGAGGTTTCTAGTTGTGATCCATTATAGAACTACACTGATATGTTATTCTCACTTGACCTCTTCCTTGGTTATCTCTCCTTATCATGTCAAGAGATCTATATGTCGAACTAGATGCAATAGGAATTCCTTCTAGAGTAGTCTAACGATTAACCTTTGAAGAACAGGTCACTAACAGGAACATAAACAGACTACAAGAGGTGATAGACAAGTCACTCTACTTGACGTGACTGTCCCTATAATGACGTCGATCATCTAGTGAGCAACTTATGTCATTTTCATTGGATCAGAAAGGTGCACCACACTTAAGGTTGAACAAGTTATCAGTCAGATGATAAATAGACCAAGATATTATGTGCTATAATAGGTCACCTGGTATATATGAGTTACTGTCCAAGTTCTCAATCTTTAGGTGCATAAGGATCACGTAGATGAACCGACCTTGTTTGGTGTGACCCCTTTCTGCTGACTTCAATGGCGACCATCTGTAGGCTTCGACCATAATTTTTTATTATTATCAAGAGTGAAGATTTGGAACCTTTTTAGTGTTGAGGGACAACTGATTTGTTACTAGTAGGAAAGTTAGTCTTCAGTTAGGTAATGACTATTTGGTAACTATGAAGGCCAGATATCACAGAACAATGTTGATCAAGGAAACAGCAAACCTGGCCCCGCAATGCAAGTGCTACTTCTTCTCCAAATATGCTATCAAGTCAATTCCATCTTGGATAATCACGTATATAGTGCAAGATGTTGTATCAGCCAAGTGAAGAACTAGAGAAAGCATGTGCCTAGTTTCGATCAGCATCATTGTGCCCCTAGGTACCACAAACAGATTTGTTCAAGGCTCTATCGGACCAAGTGCTAGAGAATATTCAGAAACAGTTCCTTGTCTATGTAGGAATGCCCTACAGGTGGAATAATGCTTTGTGCCCTGCAAAAACATCCCACCAATTAAATGCTTGCGCATCGTCGAGTTGGTGTCTAAATCAACGGTTGAGGTTGTTTCCTAAGAGAAGCATGTGAGGAAAACTCTAGCCCCCATCCTCAGCTAGGGAAAGGCTGCTGCTGCTATGAGAAAGGTTAGAGAGTGCAAAACCCACACCTCAACGTGTGAGGCAAAGAAAAGGAAGAACGAGAAATCTGTCCAGATTTTAGGATATAAAACCAAACATCTTCAAGTCAACGATTAGTGACTCAAACGTCGTTGGAATGGCCTCAAATTTTGGTGACCTCATTCCTCGCTTAGGACCCTTCAATGTCTTAAGTTGGTTTGAGTATTGGTTGAGTAAAACATCGGATTTGAGAGATATCTTGTCGGCTCGGTTTGCTGCCATTTCAGAACAGAGCAGTTTTGGTAGATGAATTGTTTGGATGGTCAAACGGTGTCCGTTTGAGTTGAATTTTGGTGAGTAGTTAGAAGACCCATGGATCTACATGCCCACCAAAATTTGTGCATATTGGAGCATTAGTTTGTGAAATATGAATAGAAAACCAAAGGATACAGAATCTGCAATTTCGCTGTGACGGTGATCATCCTTTGCATTAGAAAGTTGTGTTTGCAATTGATGCCAAGGTATGTAGTGCGGTCAATAATTGTTGCTAGATAATCATTTAGATGCCCTTAAGAAGACTCCTTAGACCCCTTTGTACCGTGTTCTTGGCCTCTTCTATCAGCAATGTTCGAGCAATCGAGGTGTTCTACGAGTCAATTTATACCCTTGCAAATCGAAAGTAATTGGAAAGGTGTCAAACCGCCTATTTTCGGATTATGGTTTTTGAGATATTGATTTGCCTTAGAATGGTAGCCTCGACGTCTAATTTAGTTTAAGAAAGCTGGTTTCGCTACGATGCAAGTCAACCCAACTTGCTGTGCAACTACACCACGAAGGCAAATTGTACTCAACCTGCTTGGTAGTGAACTAGTCCATAGTTTTATGATTACTTGCAACTTGTGTTGTCCTCCAAGCCTCGCTAACATCCTTCTGCGTCATTGGTTCTCCAATGCTGACATGCCTTTGGTACCTTATATGTGTTTTTACCCAAGAGGTTGCATCAGATTCCACCTAGATCACTGTTGCAACCTAGATCCAAAGGCTCCCTAAGGAATGATTATCGAGAACGTTGAGCCGATAGAGTTAGCTACTACATTTACCACTCACTCAGCAGACTTAGACCATACAACATTGTTATCAGAGAAAGAGAACTACACCCATAGAACATTATGTAGCTTTCCATCAGTTGGCATCAAATGACTAGATAGTTACAACCGGAATAGACATTGCCTGTTGGTTAGTCGGTTTTCCATAACCTCAGTGGATGTTTGTTGTATAGGATCTCATCCCTTATGAAAAGTTGTGCTCAAGCCACTTTTGTAGAGAACTGCTTTTCAAACCTTGGGAACAAATATAGCATGATTGCAAGGAATATCCGTCAACAGGCTGCGGTCTAGTGCAAAGTCCATATGGTCTGTGCTATATCCACTTGGGAAGTAGATGCTGCAAGTATTTAGTCTACGTTTGTATCACTCTTCGTACATCAAGGACGAAGTACATAGGACATTGCTATCTTGGATTCCTCCCAAAGTAACAATACTTCATGAAGGCCAACGAAGGAAATTCTTTAGACAAAACTTACTACAAAGGACAAGTATCAGAAAGTGTCTTGACCAAATTAGCCTCTCTTATGCTTGAAGCTATGTAGCCTAAAGCTATCGCTGATATTGGAAACTGGTAGCATGTCTCTCTTCCATAAAAGTCTTTCGTCCTAAATCTCGAGATGCGATTCTTTTAAGGGGGGAGGGCTATAACACCCCAGGTGTTTGCCACCAGTTAAGCAATGGGTTTGAGCTCAAACATGACATATTAAGTGATGATGAAAATGTCAAGGTCAAACCTATGGAAATGAGCCCCAACCTAAACTTGGATATTGCACCCTTGCTTTACATATAGGCCCTTTTCAAGATATATGCTTGGCTGGTGTTATTGGAATATCTTCATGTGTCTCACATCAATACCCATCTATATTAATCCATGGAAAAGTTTCATGAAGTTTGGAATCAAGAAGTCACATGAAATGACAAGTTATATCCTTGTTGGGATGTCCTTATTAAGTGAATGAGAACATGTGTCATCAACCAAACATTGCAACCTTGCCCAAATAACTCTAGATGAACTCTACAACAAAAGTCATGAAAGGTTCATGTTGGGCAAATGCCAAGAAAATGCTCCAATGGATCAAAAAGGATAATTTAAGCTTTATCGTGTTCCTACTTTGGTCAAAGTAGAACAGCAGGTTCTATACTAGTTTTGAGGTTGGACCTTAAATGAAAGTTGTAGTCCATATCATGTAGAACAAACTTTGTTTTTGGACTAAGAGCTAGATCAGCTTGGAAGTAAGTCAAATCGAGGTCACAAGATCGAATTTGTTGTTGTTTTCAGCACTTAGAAATATTCTAAGTCTAGAAATTCATTGACATCGGCATTGGCGTCTCGCGTTCTCGAAATTTTGTTAAGCAACTCGATTTGGTCTAAAGATAAAAGTTGGAGTGTACATGATGGCGAAGAGCATGTATAAAGATGGCACTCAGTTGACTTCATTTTGGCTATCAATTTTTGGAAGTTGTTAATCGCCGTTAATGCAGTGACAATGCTGTCTTGGAGTGTCATTAACCACTAATATGCTGCCCCAATGGCTATGGCCCCTGAATCAAGTTTGTAGAGCATCAGAAGAAGAATAATTTTGCTTCAAGGCCCATAGCCCAGTTTGGAGCAGAGTTGGCCCAAAAACGGACTCCAAGGCGGGCACAGTGACGCTCACCATGTGTTCGACGAAAGGGCACCGTGGCAGCCATGCAGTAGAGCGCGCGCTTCATTGCCACCATGCGTCTGACCTCCACGCCATGCACTGCCTTGCCCCCTGTGCCTCCAAATGCGCATGCCCGGGCTGCCCTGGTATCCCGCACTCGCTTCCTCTGGCCTCCCTCGCTCTCCCAGCGCGCTCGCTCGCCTTGCTGCCGCGCGACTGCTCGCCATGGCCATTGAAACGACCCCAATTTCCACGAAGGGAAATCCACAGTGTCAAAGTGTAATACGATCGTTGTAGATCATATCACCCAAATTCCAGTCGAATATCACATCCATACAACGATAATATCAGAGTACAAATAGTGTGGAATTACATAATTTATTACATCGCCGCATTGGCGGAATCAAAAGTAGCATTCATTCAGAACAGCTTGAAGATAAGATCGCCAAACTCGAGCATAGGCACGAACCCCTCATCCGTCAAACTCCTCGGAGCTATACTCCTCAGCTGAACCTGTGTGCCAAAATTTATCAGTACAATTTGTACTGGCCACTCCCATCCCTATGAGCATTGCTTTGTGGAAATTGGATGCAAGTTGGATGTAAGCAAAATGAACCTATAAGGTTGGGGTTTCCTATGCAGTAGCATATCAAGTAAATAATAGTTTTGTCAAGTTTTAACACTATTCCCACACACATTCCACTCCATTCCCTTTCCCGAGCCAGGTTTCTATCCTGGGATCGACATACCACCATCTCCATACCATCACTATACCATACCATACCATCGCTCAGTCGATAGGCCAACTCTCTCTCGGCACTGTCTCAAGGCCCGTAGGGGCTACGACCGACACTCTCTCATGGGGGAAGAAGAGAAGGACTCATCTCACTATCTAGTTTAAGTGAAACCCAGGAAAGGTCCATAGCCGACAAGTCGGCACATGTATCGATCGATCAACCATACACTCTGCAGAGGTTTTACATAACCACAAGATCCACCTTCCTCGCTGACCATCGTCAACTAGGCTGATTCTGGCTGCTTGCTAGCCTAGGATAATGCCACTCTACCATTTAGCCCTGGTTCACCCCAAGTCAAGTCTGGGGTGGCTGAAACTGTGAGTCATGAGCCGAGTCTACAAGGTCTCCATGAAGTCTCGGAAGGGTGTGGGGGAAAAACCCTCCACGCCCTATACCTCCTTACACTATCCGCTATCAACCTAGCAGTAGCGGCAGTATCCTACCAAGTAGTCCAGCCGTCCCACACCATATAGGGCGAGTGGTACGTAAGGCTTCCTGGTGAATCTGAGTACTAGTAAGTCCTTAGGGATGACCAAGCTAGAATGTCTCCATCGGGGTTTCCATTCACCGTGCCACCATAGCACCTCCATCTTGGGCTCCACCCGTCACAGGTTCACACCCAGGTCCATCTCATATACCATTTTACCCACCACAGGTATCCATTCTAGGGGTGCCCAGGTACCACCCCATGGCAAGACTTTCCCCAGGCTCGTCGTATACTCCAACTTGGTCGATACAACCCTCACCCTCCACACACCTAAGTCACACACGCAGCACTCTCCCCATAGTCCAGGTAACACCAGTTCCCACCACGCACGTAGTATAAGCGTAGTAGAAGTATAGGTAATGAAATATATAGCAGCAAGCGTGTGTCTAGCCTATTAGTAGGGTGTGCAGGGGTAAGGTTGCATCAAGGTAAAGGCTTTCAAGAAAGCATACTACCATGCAAGTCCTAGCATAATATAATTGTAGTAGTAAAGTAAAGCCATAGCAATTCTATATAAGCCATGCATAATAGGTGCTATGAGATTGGGTGGGATGTGGCACCTTCAGTGTAGTCGTCTCCGTACTCCTCACGGTACTCACGATCCTTGTCTGTCTGTTTCTCCTCCGAGTCTGCAAACGATCATAATATAGTCGCGTTAGCGACGTCTATAGAATAGCACAAAGAAGCAATGAAAATTCAAAAGAGACAAATGCACTCAAACATGGGTTCATTGCGTAGAGCTTGATTTTAGATGAATTTTGGTCCTAGTTTCGTACTTTTCTGAGGTCATATGAATTAGTTATGAATTTCTGAAGTTTAAATCTATTTCTGAAAATGCAAAAAGGCTAAATTAATCCTGGGCTGACACGTGTCATGCTATGGTTGGTCCATGTGGCTTGCTGACGTCAGCATAACGTCAGCACCACGGTTCCAAGCTGACAGGTGGGGCCCAGCTGACGTCAGCATGACGTCATCAACATCGTCCACACCGACAAGTGGGGCCAAAGGCTATTGGGTCACTGACAGGTGGGTCCGGTCAAAGTTAATGTCAGTCAACGATGAGTCAACGGTCAATGGTCAATGGTCAATAGTCACGGTCACCGACATGTGGGCCTGGTCTGCTGACGTCAGCAGCTGATGTCAGTGTGATGTCAGCATGATGTCACCTCGGCTGTGCTGGCTTCTGACATGTGAGTCCCACGTGACGTCATCATGACGTCAGCATCTGACGTGTGGGTCCAGGGTGTCCATGTCACTGACAGGTGGGGCTAGGTCAACGGTTAGTGTTGACCAGTCAACGGTCAATACGGGCTGGGTCCGAACTAGGCCGGTTGGTCTTCGGGTTGGGCCAGTCTGGGCCGGGCCGGGCTAAACACGTGGCACGCTGTGACGCTGCCATGTCATAGCTGTGGGCTCTTATTGGGCTGTGGTCCATGGCTACGGTCTACAGTGGACCAAGTGATGTTGGTCCATGGACCACAGACTAGTCTACGGTGGACCGAGTCCACCCGTCACCTCCCAGGCATGGTTCAGGTACTCCGAGTGCACGCACAGGTGGCTGGCGAGGGGGGGGTGTTCCCCTGTTTTTCCCGCGGCGGTGCTCCTACCGGTGGCGATCTTGCTGTGAGCCCCATGGCGGCGCTAGTGTCCGATTGGTGTGGGGAAAAGCTTCCCCGAGCCACGGCGACTACGTCTGCGGGGTCAAGGTGGCGACCAGAGCTCCCTAAGGTGTTGGCCATGGCGAGCGGCGGCTCGGCAGTGCTTGCCGGTGGCGAGGTCGTGCACGCCGACTCCTCGGTGGCTAGTGCTGGGCAGATGGGGCTTCTACGGTTCCGTGGGTGCACGACAAAGGCATCCAGGGCTCAAGCAGGGCTTCGGTCTCCTAGGTGGCTGTTAGGGGCTCTAGCAGCCATGGTGACACGGTGCCAATGGCGATGCGTGTGCTAGTGCGCTATAGGCTCCAGTGGGGTGGTCACGGTGTGTTACTGATGTGTGCAAGGGTGCATGTGTTCCTAGTGGCTGAGGCAAGGCACTGGCCTACGCGCTTCAGGCGTGGAGCGCCATGGCCGACGGTGAGGTTCGGTGGCAGAGAGGGACCGAAAGAGGGGAAAAAGTTCACCGTGGGTGGCGTGGAAGACTGGATGGCGATGCCGTGTTGATGCGAGGCCGTGCAGCTCTGGTGTGGCCGTGTAGTGCCGTGCCGAGCTACGTCGGTGACAAAGCACCGGCATCGTCTTCGGCTCTGACGACCTCCTCCCCCGCGGCGGCTTCGGCGCTTTCTTTCCTTCCTTCCCCTTCTCCCTCCTCTCTCTTGGTTCCGGTGCGCAGCGTATGGCCACCAAATGGCGGCGGGTGATGGTCGATCGCTAGGGCTCTAGGGCTAGGGCTCTTATAGCCGGAGCTTCGAGCTCCACGGCGGACGACTGAGGATCACACCGAGCGCATCGAGCGGCTCCGTGGGGCGTGGGTGGTTGGCATGGTGTTGGCGTGGGCACTGCGCCAAGGGGGGGCAAGGCCATGGCTCGGGCGTGACCCCCTAGCCCGCTCTGCACTCGCTATCAGCCTCCGGTCGGCTGACGGTTGGGCACGGCGTGGGGAAGATGAGCAGGGGATGGCTGACGGGCAGGGTCCGCTGGCAGCGACTGCGGCGAAGGGAAGAGGGGCGTGTGGGTGAACAGCGCGTGGCTGACGCGTGGGCCCAAGTGGCAGCGGCAGCTGGTGGGGCTAGGCGCCCGGGCGGCTGCGGTAGCCTGGGCATGCTTGCTGGGCCTATGTGCACGCGCTGGGCTGGCTGGGCCGAGCGGCTAGGCTACGAGGCCTTCTTCTCCCTTTCTTCTTTTCTTTCTATTTTTCATTTCCTTTCCATTGTTTGAATTCAAATTTGGTTTAGAATTTGAATTTAAAACTGAGGTAACTTGTTCATTGGAGTTTTTAGGGAATTTTGTTTAATAATAATTTTATGGTTTATTACTTTAATGGAATTGTTAAGCATAACATAAGGCAAATGAAGATCCAAATCACAATTTAAGTTAACATGTATGCACATCTGTTTGTTAGAAATTAAATAATCATAATCAACATATGACATGCTATGCTTATGTGTCGACTTAGGTTGGGTTACTTCTAATGCAACTCCTGGGTTGGGTTACTTTACATGACACTCATCATCACATGGAAGTTTTGAGAAAAATTTTTGTAGTTGGTATTTTTAGGTATATGGATTTTTGGGTTGTTACAGTCCTACCCCCTTAACAGAATCTCGTCCCCGAGATTAAAGCGTAATGTACTCTTCGAAGAGGTAGGGATATCGTAGCCGGAGGTCAGACTCTTTTTCCCATGTTGCTTCTCTCTCAGTATGATTACTCCATTGAACCTTGCACATAGGAATAGTCTTGCTATGGGTCTCTTTGGTATCTTTGCCCAGAATTCTGATAGGATGTTCTTTATACTCAAGTTTGTAGGCGAGCTTTCCAATTCTCTTGCAAATCTTGTATGGGCCAACAAATCTAGGGGCAAGCTTGCCTTTCACATGGAATCTAACAGTTCCATGTAGCAGGGATACCTTGAGATAAATGAAGTCTCCTACATTGAACTCAAGTTCCCTTCTCCTTTTGTCAGCATAGCTCTTGTATCGGCTTTGAGCAATTCTCAAATTCTCCTTCACTTGAGCAACTCCTTCTTCGGCATTTTGAATCTTGGCAGAGTCAAAGAACGATCTTTCTCCCAGTTGGGACCACATCAAAGGTGTCTTACAGGGTCTGCCATATAGAGCTTCAAATGGCGACATCTTGATACTGGCTTGGTAGCTGTTGTTGTAAGAGAACTCTACATAGGGTAGGCATTTCTCCCAATCAGAGCCGTAATTCAGTACACTAGCGTGAAGCATGTCTTCTAAGATCTGATTTACTCATTCTATCTGTCCATCTGTCTGTGGGTGGTAAGTGGTACTGAAATCAAGTTTGGTTCCATTAGACTTGTGCAGAGCTTCCCAGAATCGAGACACAAACTGAGGGCCACGATCAGATACAATACTAGTGGGGGCTCCATGCAATCTAAGAATATGTTCAATATATAGATCTGCTAGTTTTCGGCATTGGTCTTGGTCTTTACTGGTACAAAGTGAGCAATATTGGTCAAGCGATCAACAATCACCCAGATGGAATCATTGCCTTTCTGTGAACGGGGCAATCCAATTATGAAATCCATGGATATGCTCTCCCATTTCTACTCGGGAACGTCAAGAGGCTTTAGCAATCCTACAGGCCTTTGATGTACAGCCTTGACTCTATTACAGGTGTCACAACGTGCCACATGTCCTGCAATGTCTGTCTTCATGCCTTTCCACCAAAAGTGTTTCTTCAAGTCTTGATACATCTTTGAATTCCTAGGGTGTATACAATACTTAGAATCATGGGCTTCTGATAGAATTTCCTCTCGTAAGGCTGGATCAGAAGGTACATAGATTCTCTCCTTGAACCAAATGGTTCCTTGTTCATCTTCATGGTGGTTGGTCTTGTAGCCTAGTTTCATTAGACCACGGAGATATTCGATCTCTTCACAATTTTTCTGAGCTTGACGGATGCGATCTGTGAGATCATACTGTATGCAGAGCTCATTCAACATGCAGTAGTATCTCTAGTTGGAAATCATCAATCTCTCCCTTGAGCTCAGGTGGTACTGATTCAGTGATCAAGGTGTGATAGTAACTCTTGCGACTAAGAGCATCTGCGACTACATTAGCTTTCCCCGGATGATAGTGAATTTCTAGATCATAGTCCTTGATCAACTCTGGCCATCGGCGTTGCCTCATATTCAAATCTTCTTGAGTGAAAAAGTACTTTAAGCTCTTGTGATCGGTGTAGATATCACACTTGTTGCCTATCAAGTAGTGCCTCTAGATCTTCAAGGCATGCACAACTGCTGCTAACTCAAGATCATGGGTTGGGTAACGGTTCTCGTGTTCTTTTAACTGTCGAGAAGCATAAGCTATCACTCTTCCATCTTGCATCAGCACACAACCGAGTCCTTGACGAGATGCATCACAATAGACCACAAAATCTTTGCTGATATCAGGCAATGATAGCACAGGAGTTGTGGTAAGCTTCAGTTTCAGTTCCTGGAAGCTTTGTTCGCACTCGGGCGTCCATTCAAACTCCTTAGTCTTCTTCAGAAGGTTGGTCATTGGACGGGCTATCTTGGAGAAGTTTTCGATGACTTGCCCTAGGTAGCACCCCATGGCAAGACTTGCCCTAGGCTCATCGTATACTCCAACTTGGTCGACACAACCCTCACCCTCACACACCCAAGTCACACACGCAGCACTCTCCCCATAGTCCAAGTAACACCAGTTCCCACCACGCACGTAGTATAAGCGTAGTAGAAGTATAAGTAATGAAATATATAGCAGCAAGCGTGTGTCTAGCCTATTAGCAGGGTGTGTAGGGGTAAGGTTGCATCAAGGTAAAGGCTTTCAAGCAAGCATACTACCATGCAAGTCCTAGCATAATATAATTGTAGCAGTAAAGTAAAGCGATAGCAGTTCTATATAAGCCATGCGTAATAGGTGCTACGAGATTGGGTGGGATGTGGCACCTTCAGTGTAGTCATCTCCGTACTCCTCACGGTATTCATGATCCTCGTCTATCTGTTTCTCCTCCGATTCTGCAAACGATCGTAATATAGTCGCGTTAGTGACGTCTATAGAATAGCACAAAGAAGCAATGAAAATTCAAAAGAGCCAAATGCACTCAAACATGGGTTCATTGCGTAGAGCTTGATTTTAGATGAATTTTGGTCCTAGTTTCCTATTTTTCTGAGGTCATATGAATTAGTTATGAATTTTTGAAGTTTAAATCTATTTTTGAAAATACAAAAAGGCTGAATTAATCCTGGGCTGACACGTGTCATGCTGTGGTTGGTCCATGTGGCTTGCTAGCGTTAGCATGACGTCAGCACCACGGTTCCGAGCTGACAGGTGGGGCCCAGCTAACTTCAGCATGACGTCAGCAACGTCGTCCACACCGACAGGTGGGGCCAAAGGCTATTGGGTCACTGACAGGTGGGTCCGGTCAAAGTCAACATTAGTCAACGATGAGTCAACAGTCATGGTCACTGACATGCAGGCATGGTCTGCTGACATCAGCAGCTGATGTCAGCGTGACGTCAGCATGACGTCACCTCGGCTGTGCTGGCTTCTCACATGCGGGTCCCACGTGACATCATCATGATGTCAGCATCTGATGTGTGGGTCCAGGGTGTCTGTGTCACTAACAGGTGGGGCCAGGTCAACGGTCAGCATTGACTAGTCAACGGTCAATACGGGCTGGGTCCGAACTGGGCCGGTTGGTCTTCGGGTTGGGCCGGGCTGGGCCGAACACGTGGCACGCTGTGACGCTGCCATGTCATGGCCGTGGGCTCTTATTGGGCTGTGGTCCATGGCTGCGGTCTACAGTGGACCAAGTGATGCTGGTCCATGGACCACAGACTGGTCTACGGTGGACCGAGTCCACCCGTCGCCTCCTAGGCATGGTCCATGTACTCTGGGTGCACGCGTAGGTGGCCGGTGAGGGGGGGTGTTCCCCTATTTTTCCCGCGGCGGTGCTCCTACCAGCGGCGATCTTACTGTGAGCCCCCGTGGTGGCGCTAGTGTTCGATTGGTGTGGGGAAAAGCTTCCCCGGGCCACGACGACTGCGTCTGCGGGGTCAAGGTGGTGACCAGAGCTCCCCAAGGTGCTGGCCATGGCGAGCGCCGGCTCGACAGTGCTTGCCGGTGGCGAGGTCATGCATGCCGGCTCCCCGGTGGCTAGTGCTGGGCAGATGGGGCTTCTATGGTTCCGTGGGTGCACGACGAAGGCATCCAGGTCTCAAGCAGGGCTTCGGTCTCCTAGGTGGCTGTTAGGGGCTCCAACAGCCATGGTGACACGGTGTCGACGGCGATGCGCGCGCTGGTGTGCTACAGGCTCTAGTGGGGTGGTCACAGTGTGTTACTGACGTGTGCGAGGGTGCATGCGTTCCTAGTGGCTGAGGCAAGGCACTGGCCTACGCGCTCCAGGCATGGAGCGCCATGGCCGACGGTGAGGTCCAGCGGCAGAGAGAGACCGGAAGAGGGGAAAAAGTTCACCGTGGGTGGCATGGAAGACTGGATGGCGATGCCGTGTCGATGCGAGGCCGTGCAGCTCTGGTGTGGCCGTGCCGAGCCGTGTCGGTGACAAAGCGCCGGTGCCGTCTTCGGCTCCAACGACCTCCTCCTCCGCGACGGCTTTGGCGCTTTCTTCCTCTCCTTCCTTCCCCTTCTCCCTCCTCTCTCTTGGTTCCGGTGCGCAGCGTATGGCCACCAAATGGCGGCGGGTGATGGTCGATCGCTAGGGCTCTAGGGCTAGGGCTCTTATAGCCGGAGCTTCGAGCTCCATGGCGGACGGCTGAGGATCGCGCCGAGTGCATCAAGCGGCTCCACGGGGCGTGGGTGGTTGGCATGGCGTTGGCGTGGGCACTGCGCCAAGGGGGGGCAAGGCCATGGCTCAGGTGTGACCCCCTGGCCCGCTCTGCACTCACTGTCGGCCTTCGGTCGGCTGATGGTTGGGTGCGGCATGGGGAAGATGAGCAGGGGATGGCTGATAGGCGGGGTTGTTACAGCCATGGTCGCCATTGCCAAGCGACAAAGCTCCTCCCAACCACCGCCTTGCCCCTCTATTGCGCCATGCCTTGCTGCTCACTCCACCCGCCGCTCCCTTCTCCTTTCCCACCTCACGCAGAGCCTCCTGGCCGCCGGTGTCACCTGCTCAGTTTGCTGTCGCCGCTGAGCTTGCAGCGCCGCTGTGCCCCCTTGCCTCTGCGCTCCACCGCTCCCCGCTGATAGTGGCACAGCCTTGCGCAGCTCACGCTGTGCCTCTGGACCTCCTTGACCGGCGCCATTGGCCGCTGTTGCTCCCCGCCATCGGAGCAGCTGCCGTCGCCTCGTGGCTACTGTGGTCACACCACCACAGGCTGCATTGGGCCAAGCTAGGCAACCCAGCATGTGTGTACGGCCCCCCTGGTCCTCCCCGCCACTCCACCGCCGCCGTAGACGACCACAGCCGCTGGAGCCGCAAGCCCGACCGCTCCCCTGCGCTGCCGTCTAGAGGTAGAAGATGATGGACCTCGCGCGGCTATAAGGAAAAAGGCAGGGGGTTATGTGAAGAACTAGTGACTGATGTGAATAGTACTCATAAGGACCTCTTCGCTGATGTTTGATTTATATTTTCCGCAGGGTCCTCGATGCAAGATTTAAATTTCCTTTCCCTGATTTTTGCAGATTTGAATGCTCCACTTTGAAAATTCATAGTAATTCATACAAAAATCGTAAAATAGAAAATGAGGACTTTTTGGAGTCCTTGTGAATTTGTCTATGCAGTAGATCTATAATGTGGCATGTTTTAGTTTAAATATTTTGCTGTAAAAATAGATCTATGCAGCTAGGTTCCTATTACTTGCCATGTCTTGTGTTTTTCATAACTGCAGTTTTTAGGCTCAAATAAATGTGAAATTTTTGTGGAGTGCTACTAAGGTGATTGTTGTTGTCTGGTAAAAATTTCACGAGTTTAGGATTTATAGTTTAAGAGTTATAAAAATAACAAATGCCCTGTATTGCTTTGCTTCTACCCTGAACAGTTCTGCATGTTTGAATTAATTGGCCTAGTTAAGTTATGAATCATGACTTGGTGAAAATACATAAGTTGTGGTACTTTTCTTAATATTTCCAAAAAGGTAAATATCATGATTTTTGGCTAAGTAGATCTTGAGTTATACTTGCTTAAATCTCTGTGGCTGTTTCTGCCCAAAACCAGAGATGGTTTCCTTGTTCTTATTGTGGGGCCTTTTTAGTAGTAGAATTATCTTTAGGTGTTTACAAAAAAGTTGTTTATAATTTTCTAAGCTTTCTAAAAAGTATAGAACCACATTTATTGGACATGTATAACTCCATTTATAGCTGTTTAAATTGGCATGTCAGTTTCTGTCTATGTTTTGGACAGAGGTGCAATTATTGGATCAATTGACCCTTCTAACTGTAGAATAATCTTAATATGAGAATAAGAAAGTTGTAGGTAACTTCCTAGTCTTTTCAAAAATTTATGGTTCATATTTGTTGGAGGTCTAGAACTCCAGTTATGCTTCTCTGAAGTTCCTATCAGTTTTCTGTACCACTGCTGTTGGACTGGATTTGCAGTTTTGGCTTGTGCAATCATTTTCATGGTGTAAATGATGTTTTCTATGGTTGTAGTGAATACAAAAGTTGTAGCAAATTTCATAATCTTGCTTTTGTTCAAATTGTAAGACCATAGGCCTGATAGTTTAGGAGTTACATGACTTTTAAGTCTTCTGTCAAGTTTTGATTGTATTCGGAGCAGATCTGAAAGATGCTTGTGTTTGATTTAGTTAGGATTTGAATCACACCTAGATGATAATAAGGAAGTTATATCTAAATCATGTATCTATCTACTGTTAAAATTTGGTGTCATTTGGCCTAGTAGTTTGTGAGTTATGCCTGTTTAAAGTTGGGTGTCAGAAATGGCTGCTCTCTATCAATTGTGGACCAATTTCTATAAATGAGTATATTTGACTTAGTTAACTTGAGAATCATGATAAGATGATTAAAGATAAATTGTAGAAAATTCCATAAGCTTTCCAGATTGTCTTGTTGCATGTCTTTTGGATTAGTACAACTCCTGTTATGAGTAAAATTAGCTGCTACTGTTGCAGCCTTGACTCTGTGATTGTTGTGAATAACTTGTTTGCTTGATATGAGTTGATGTGAGTAGCTTGCTCTCTATAGTTAGTTGTGTGTGGTTAGTTAAATAGCTATTGGTGTCTATGTCCTGCATAATCTTGTGTTTGTCTTAAATGTTTATGTGATGCATCTTGTGTTACAATTCATCACATTCATACACATGCATCTTGCATCTCATTTAGGTACGCTAGATGAACCACGTGAAAGATGTGATGTGGTGCCGAACTTGAAGATTTGGTTTGGTGGATCTATCCCGAAGATGGAAGGACTAAGCAAGTGCTAGGACCGGAGATGTCACCAAGACGGTGCAAGCTAACTGAACTGACTTGTGTGGGATCCCAGGCAAGCCCCGGAGCATTCTAAGTCTCCTACTTTATAAAAGCAATTCTTTCTATATATGAGTTATATACTGTTGCATTAAGTTGTAGGAGTTGATTGAAACCATTGATGCATTTATTACTATCCTTGCCTACCTTATTACCCTATTAGGTCGGGATCGAATAACTGCTTAGCCTTGCTTAGACCGGTAGCGATCGGTGATATCCGATCACCTACATTATAGGTGGTTACTAGAAGAGTTTAGCTATGGAAAGAATGATATCCTGGAATTAACCATGTGTGATGGATAATTGGAGACCGGACGGAAAAAGTTGGAGGCAACCAGACAGGGTTCTGGGGTGCTGTTAGTTTCCATCTGTGTCGATTAAGGACCGACCGTTGCTCGTCCCTCTTGTCATGTTGAACGTATGCCTTACATTTAGCTGGCCGAATAAAGTACATTTCGACCACGAAGTTGGGAGATTATTCGGGCCAAGTAGATTGCCCGCAACGCACTATACCGAAGCAGGTGTGGTAGGACACAGGGGCGCGATGATAAGACCGGAAGGCAGTTGGTCGGCCCCTGGGTACATGTGGTTCCTGACAAACTCAAGATTTTTCCTGGATAGTCGACTCGGTGACCGATACCTCACTTTAGCAGGTGAGTGAGGTTTGTGTAAGAAATAAATCACCAGCTGGTTAGGAATCGATTCGAATCGCTATCGCTCCTAGATAGTGAGCACTTGACTCGAGTTACGGCATCGTAGTAATTATTATGGAACAATGATGGTTATCTGGATGGTAATGGATATGCTAAATCTAAATTGGTAACTGGATGTTATTGGTTAATCAAGTGATTGCTATAGTATAGGTGCTTACCTAGATGGATAGGTCATAATAAAGATGATGCAAAGTACTTAAAATGGTTTCTTCATGATAGCTTATGCTTTTCGCAAACGAGTCAGCTAGCCCACTAAAGAAAGCCTTGCATAATCCTTGGTGTCGCTTTGTTTTGGTTTAAGACGGGTAAGTCTGGCTGAGTACATTCGAGTACTCAGGGTTTATCCCACCATGTTGCAGGTGAAGTTTTTGGCCTATTGAAGATGGTGGCTAACCGTCGGTGGGGCTCGGTGATTCTATACTTACTTCTCATCTATATGCTTTTGTCGGTTGATGTCACTTATGCTAGCAATATATTTGGAACTTATATTAATGTAATCATTTGAAAGCTATGTTGTTTTCACTAAGTGGTTTTGAAACCCAAACTGGTACTTTTATTTGTGAACCATTTGTAATATTATTTTCACTGCAACCCTGTGTATGTGAGGTGTATTTGCTTAATCACGCGATCTTGGTTGTGATGTTGATTTACCGAGGTCTTTTGGGACACTCGGCGGACTACCGGGTTTATATAAGTGAAAATATGTGTGTGTCAATGTGTTAGCGGGGACAGCCGCACTTGATCTTGTATAAATTGGGCGGTTCTGTCACACGCTCCTAGACCTAAATAGGATTCAGGGTACATTTACTGGACAAGGAAGAGATAGATATGCAACCAGTGTTTGCATGCAACTCCTATAACTTAGTGCATCACTAGGAAACTTAGAATGCTCTGGGGCTTGCCTTTTAGAAAAGAGGAAGGTTGGTGATCTAAGCACTCAAGCAGTTATTCTTCATTGACTCCTCCTTCTGGGGCATGCACCTCCTGCTCCTAAACTTGCTGCTGCTCCTTCGGATGTCCTTGTTCGAATTCCAGAAGAATGACTCCCTTCAGAACACCTATTGCATGCATATGCACAGCATGAGAGTCATGAATGCAAAAGAGATGGAAGGTGATGATGAAATATACAGCCATGTATAGATGGACACATGAATGACATGATGATACAAGATTAATATTTATTTTACTGAGTAGGTGCATATCTCTTCTTGAAAACAAGAACTACACAATCACCAAGCTCTAACAACCTAAGGTAAAGTTGTTCATCTTCAGTAAGAGGTTTAGCACCTGCAACTAACAACTTATCTTAATCAGCCTAAGCATCTAAATCATCACATCAACTCATATAAAGCAATCAAGTCATTCACTACATTCAACAGATTCAGGGCTGCAGGCAACAGTTGCTAGTTTTATTCATAACTGGAGTTATGTCGACCCAAAACACATGCAACTAAACAATCTGGAAAGCTTATGAAGTTAGCTACATTTCATCTTTAATCATCTCCACATGATTCCCATGTTAATAGGGTCAAACAGTCACATTTCTCAAATCTGGTCCAAAAATTCCAGAGAATAACTAGTTCTAAAGACAAACTTTGAACAGTCATAACTCACAAACCATTTGACCAAATGCCATGAAAATTTAACACAAGCTATATAAGTGAGTTATCTACAACTTTGTTATAGACAAGATTCCTAGCAAACATCACCTTCACCATGTAATTTGCTTAATTCAAGAATCTATCCAGAAAAGTCACTATAAGTGAATTTTAGGGAAAATAATATTTCACTACATACAAGAATGGTACTTTGAGCACCACCAATGTTACCAACAGTTAACATACATCAAATCAGTACTAGAAAACATAGTGGCTATTCCTAAATAAATTCTTTTCATGCCTTTATTAATTTATTTAGATAATTAGGTAAAATAATAAACATATACCAAAATTGCACAATTTATTATACAAAAATTACAACAGCTTCTACATGCCCCCAGTAGTCTACTGTATAAATTTCATAGCATTTGAACAAGAAGAACATCCTACGCAAAAATGACAATCTAGCAGGGTTAATAATAACATAAATAGGAAATCTCAGTGAAAAGCATCAAGCAACAGATTTCTTAATTTTCTTAGCTTTATCATAACACAAGAACACTGTGTAAAAAGTTTGACAATTATATCTTACATACTTTGACCACAATAAATTCCCTAAGAAGATAGCATTTAATCAAAATAAATCACTAACTCAACATACAACACTCAAACATCATGAGTTTTCTATAGCAGCACTCATAACTCCTGAATAGCCTCCCATAAAATTTTTAGATCAAAAGGAGCACTACAGCTTGGGTTTTGAATTTCCCTTTGAAAAACCCTAAATAAAAGAGATAAATAAAAACAATGAAACTTACCACTTGACACTATCATATTATTACACTATCAGGTAGATCTACTCACAAGGATTCCAAAATGTCCTTATTTACATTTTTCTGTTTTTTTCTATGAATTCATATGATTTTTTCCAAAGTTCAAACAACATTTTTGAAAAGAATTACAATTAAAACCTAAACCTAAGCCACTGACACGAGGGACCCAGAGGTCAACGGGCCCCACGCGATAGACACACAGAGGTAGGGGAGAGGTTTGACCGACGTTTGCTCGCCACCGGTGAGGTCATCGACGGTAGAGTCTTCACCGTTGGAAACCCCTTGCCGAGTTGCGTCGATTGGTGGAGGTGGTTGGGTCAGTGGAGCACCGGGGCAGGCTCGACGGCGGCAATGGTGGCATGGTGGTGCTGCGCCAGCCATTCCTAGCCATGGCTGGCTAGGCGAGGGTGGCCACGGCCTCACGGTGCTTAGGCAGAACTACCAAGGGTGATCTAGGGTTAGTGAGGGCGCTAGGGAAGCATGGCCACGTGCATGTCCACGCGGCGGCGGAAACACACCGGCGGGGCTCGCACTCTGGCGAGGTCAGAGGGGTAGAGGTCCAACAAGTTAGGGTTAGAGCATCTACGAAATGCAGGGAAGATGAGGCGAATGAGAGGAAGAACAGAGACATGACGTTTAGTTCTGGCCACGGTGAGCTCGGAGTTTGGTGGAGCTCCGGTCATGGTGGCGGTGACGGACATGGCCAATAAGCCCTCACCTTGGCTCGAACGGGGCTGCAAATAGGTCGAGGGCATAGAACAGAGCAGGGCAAGTCTATGTGCACGAGCAATTATGAATGGTAGGATGACAGAGGAGCTATGTAGTGGTGGAGCTCTCGGCGGCAATGGCTTGGATGAGGCGAGGAGGAGTAGATGAGGCCAGTAGGTGAAGCAGCTAGCGTGGGGCGTCGATGTGGCCGCGATGGCCTGACCAGTGGGGACGACGCCAGTGTACAGTCACCACCGTGCTCCCGTGGCCTGACGGCGGTCGGCCACATCAAGCCAAGATGAATCAGTTCAAACCGATTCAGAGCTCAATGACGTCGACTGAACAGTCATTTTCCTCTCCTAATAACTCCTAATTTGTGCAGTGATTCATTCAACCAATTGCACTACGTGATAGAGCTAAGTGAGTACTCCAACATTGCCAATACCAACTTAGTCTAGATCACCACGGTTTTCAAAATATAAGGCCCAAAGTCTCCTTCACGAAATCAGAAAATCAGTGCAAGACTTAGAAATTTTTTCCAAGTTTTCAAACAGCACTGCATTGATTTTGTGAGCCAACTCCAAGCATGTTAGGAGCTGAATTAACCTATGACCCAAAAATAAAAGTTGTTACGCTAATTGAGTTCTACAACTTTGTTTTGGGGTGCACATCCATGCAAAGTTTCTAAAGTGACGTTCAACTCCAGCCAAACATGCAACTTGAAATTGATGGTTTACACTATAGCTATGACTTAGAGACCAAACTAGCCTTAGTTATGAATACCAAAGTTGTTCCATGTGATATTCTAAACATGTTTAAGGTGTTTTAGTGATCAACATCGACCACTTGTACTTAATCACACATGATCATAAGCATGCACATATTTGAAACATAGAATAACAAGGCATGTTTCACATGCTTCAAGACTTCAATTGTATGTTGCACATGTAAATGCTCATATATGAATGCATGATGCTTATGCTCATGAAAATGCAAGTGCAATTATGCAAGCCTAACACCTAGGGTGTTACACTGATGGCTTATGTGTCACGTCTACCTATGGGACCTTTCTCCATCTCCATCCGACTTGTGGGACCTAATGGCTTGCGTGTCACTTGTACCATGTGTGCTGTCGGGGTTTATTTTCTCAAAAAAAGGTTTGATAGTTGGAAGTCGAACTTGGGATCTAGATCCAGGAATGGAACATCTTTAGCATTGCGCTATACACTTGGCTATGCTGATATCTCTTTGTAGATGCTATAGTATCATATTGGCTATGTGGATGTCCTACATGTTTGACCTAAATTGGATATCCCCTACAAGTGGAAACAAATTTGTGCCCATTGGACTTGCGGCTACGGCAGAGGCATAGGATCCCTGATTTGCTATGGTGGCTCAGGCATCCTTTTGGTGGCATGGCAGTGCTCTCCCGATGGAGCATGGCGGCATTGGAGTCTGTGTGATCAGGTGTGTGCCACGGTAGAGGCGCCTTGTAGCCGAGCCATGCCAGTTCATAGAACAAAGGTATGAGTACCTTCTTCTGTGATTATAGGACTGCATTTTCTATACATGATAAAGTAAAGTACATATAAAGAAAGGCTATTCTATATGAATTTCAATTAAAATCAATGCTTTTGTCACACTAAAATAGAAAACCAGACTATCCCATAGTATGATATGAACAAATGCATAGATTAGTGCTCTTGAACACTGTATGCTTTATTCGAATGCCAGTTTTGCCATTGTGCACCCAATGGTCTAAACTCTAACAGACTTTGCGTACTTTTGCTACAACAGATGGATAGATCCTAGATTCCTAATGGGAGACCATTCTCACCGATGCTCACCAAAAGAGTTGAAGAGTTCATCGAATGGGTTCAACAAAAATTCCCGAAGCAAAAGATCCCTTGCCCGTGTACACAATCTCTTAACCAGGTGTATACAACTTGGAAGGAGGTGAAGGACCACTTACTTATGAACACAATGTCACCCACATACACCACATGGATTCATCATGGGGAAGAGGGAGGAGGTACTGACATTATAGAGCCATCAGATGTGCATGGATCTCATCATGATGGTTGAATTTAAGAGGAGGAAGAGAAGGAGGATGGCGACAATAACATATTACTAGATTTTGATGATTTAGTTAAAAATCTATTGACATCTGAAGAGTAGGCTGGAAGAGTCCCAAAGTTTAAAAGAGTGTTGGAGGATTTGAAGCAATCTGTTTCTTCTAGATCTACCTTCTGAAGATTCTCCTTCCTTGTTAGATTGCTCTATATCAAGTCCCACTATCGAGTTAGCAACAACTATTTTGATGCACTATTGGCGTTGTTGTCAGATGCATTCCCTAAGAGCAATGTACCAAAATCATGTGAGGAGGCATAGAAATATATTTGAGAATTGGGACATGGTTATGAAAGTATCCATGTTTTCAAGAACAACTGTGTGTTGTTTTGGGGTGATCGTGAGAAATTGGAAGTGTGCCCAAAATGCAAAGTGTCTAGATAGGAGGACGCAGATGGTAGTAGGCAGGTTCCTCATAAGGTTTTGAGGCATTTTCCACTAATACTGAGGTTGTAGAAGATCTTTGCTGCTCAAGGAACAACAATGGACGCTGAATGGCATGAGACTAAGCGAGAGAAGAATACCAGTGAAATAATCCATCTAGCAGACGAGGAGGCATGGCAGGACTTTGATAGAAAGCAAAAAACTTTGGTAGATGATCCAAGGAACTTGAGGCTTGCCATCGCCATAGATGGTTTCAATCCATTTGGCAACTTTAGCTCGACATATAGTATGTGGCCTGTTCTTGTAACGCCTCTAAACCTACCACCATGGGAATGTGTGAACCCATCAAATTGCTATATGTCTCTACTGATCCTGGGCCCAACCTCTCTAGGAAAGGATTTTGATGTATTCTTGGAGCCTCTTATAGATGAACTGCAAGAACTATGGAAGGGTGTCAACACTTTTCATGTACTACATCCTGATAATACGGAAGGCTTCACTCTGTGCGCTGCCATGCTTTGGTGCATACATGATTTTCTAGCATTGAACACCTTGTTAGGCTGAACTACAAAAGGTTATTATGCATATATTTATTGCGACAAAAATCCATTGTCAAGGAGGCTAAGACATAAGCTAGGCTACCTTGGACACCATTGTTACCTTCCTAGGAATTACCCTTGGAGAAAGAGCTTGGATTTTGATGGAGAAACTGTGGACCGAGATGCGCCGAAAAAGTTCACCTTACAGGAGGTCCTTGAGGAACTCAAGAAGGGTAAGCATGGTGGAAAAAAGAAATGAAAGCATGGAGAGGTAGTGATTTATAATCGAAAATATGCTTGGTGGGGACTGTCATGTTAGAAGGACCTATTGCTACCACACAATCTTGATGTCATGCACATTGAGAAGAACATATGTGAAAACATTCTCTGGACATTGCTAAAAGTGGAGGGCAAGACAAAGGACACAATGAATGCTAGGCTAGATTTGCATGATATGAACATAAGGCCACAATATCAGGGCGTGCAGCAAGGCACCTCGCTTAAATTCCTAGAAGCTCGCTATGTCATGAAGGAAAAACACAGAGCAGATTTTTGCAAGTTCCTTAAAGGTGTCAAGTTTCTAGATGGTTATGCAGCCAACCTAGCAAAATCCATAAGTGCAGATGGTACCAAGGTAGTTGGCAAGCTAAAAACGCATACTTGCCATGTCCTTCTCCAGAGGATCATACCTACAGGCTTAAGAGGTTTTGTTCCCAAAGATGTATATAAAGCTATTTTAGAACTTGGGAACTTCTTCAGGCAACTGTGCAGTAGAACTCTGAGGAAAGAAGTCGTGAAAAAGCTAAAATGGGACATCCCACTCATCTTATGCAAGCTTGAGAAGATTTATCCACCAGCCTTTTTCGATGTTATGGTGTACTTGGATGTCCATCTATTTGATGAGGCACTTCTTAGAGGGCCCGTACAGTATGGATGGATGTACCCAACAAAATGGTGACTAGGCATGTTGAAGAATTTCTTACGGAACAGGGCCAGGTCTGAAGGATCAATTGCGGAGGCTTACATAGAAAGTGAGATGTTAGCATTTTAGGAGAGGTTCATGGACGATGATGTTAAAACAAGATATAACCAGGATGACAATATGTCACATGATGGGCCAGCAGATGGTGACACCTCTATTTTCATGCATGGTGTCAATCCCATTAGCAAGATTAAGGCAGTGAACATCGATGATATAGCCAAAATCAATAAGCTAGCTTGGTATGTGCTTAATAACTATGATGAGGTTGGACCATATGTGGAGTAAGTATGATTTTTTTATATGCTGATTTGCTATTTCATATATTACATATGGAATGTTACCAATAATAATGTTTATATGTGCTACAGAATATATAGACAAATTTTAGAGGGACAAGGGGAAAATGATGATGTTGATAGTAGGCTAGCAGTATAGTTTCTTGCGTGGTTTAAGTCTCATGTACTTGATTAGCATATTTTAGTTCTGTTAGGCCAATCATTGGCAGAATTATATGACAACTTAGTGGTGATAGTGGTTTCATGTTTGTGTGCAGATCGAGAAGCTACGTAGAGAGAAACCAATAGAGGTTAGTGAAGGTTTGTATGCACTATCATGTGGTCCTAATACTAGAGTCTGGGTCTGTGTAGCTTGCAGTATTAATGGAGTTAGGTATAACACTGTTGACCACAAGAAATCCCTGTGTACACAGAACAGTGGAGTCATGACCACCATCACACATGAAGGCCAATAAGTGGAATTTTATGGTGTCCTTAGAGAAGTTATTCAGTTGATGTATAACTCCAGCATACAAAGCCATAGGACAGTGGTTCTTCTGCACTGTGACTGGTACAATCTAGCTAGCAATACAAAGTTTGTAGGCATTGACAATAACAGACATTTCAAATCTGTCAACATTAAATCATTCTGGTACAAGGATGACCCTTACATTCTCATGACACATGCAAGGAATATTTTTTATCTGTAGGACACCTCCTTGGACAAAGATTCGTGGGTCATGCAAAAGTTTGAACCTAGGGATATGTATGACATGAATGAAATAGAGCATCAAGTGCACCAACATGATCACTGTTCTGACAATGAGCATGAAGTCCTGTTGGGTGATGGTGATCAGGTTATGCTCGAAGCTAGTCATGATGGAGAAGGCACTGTCATTGAAGCCAATTTAGAAGACCTTCTAAGAGATAAGATGGAAGCAGTTGGCACACTTGAAGGCAGTGAGGATGAAGATGATACTAGAAACCAATATTGCAGTGATGACAATAACTACGGTGGCAGAGATCACATGTCTAGAGATGATGATGACTTGTAGGAGATTTCATGCATAATCTTTGGGAAAACATGTATTGTAAAACTACACTTTGCTTTGGATTTCTAGCTTTGTATTCTGAACATGTTCGGTATGCTCTGTTGTTATAAACTTGTGCTTCCACAGACGCATAGGCTTTGTCCGCCAGGGTTAGTACTACACTATGTGGACTGTCTGTTGTGTACATGACTATTCCATTCAACTACAACTAGTACTTGTTATTGGTTCATATATGCTACATAAGCCATTGACATAAATCATTCTTTTCACACAGCATGCTTCAACCACTACGGCGAGACCATTAATCAATTTGACCAGCATGCCAAGTACGTATACTGATATGTGTCTTGTTTACTAAACTGAGGCACAAAGCTACCCTTGCGTGGTTACCAATAGTGAACTGAATGCAGGAGGAAAGCATCTACTGTTATTTCACTCCAAAAATACAGTCACAACAGTCAAGAGGCAGACTGAAGAGTGAAGAGGAGTTGCTTTCATAAGCAATTTCTCTTGGTTGGTTTTGCAGATGCATGCAACAGCTGGCTAGAGATGGCTACAATTTTTATTATCCGATGAGAGATCAAATGGACAGCCATGGACTTTCTGGTGTGTGCAGTAAAAATGCAACAGCTATGCCTCCTCCGTTGTGCATTAGATCGAGGCACAAATCAAAGCCACTCATGACTACTACCACTACTGATACATTTTTGGTTCACCAAACCAAGGCACAAAGGTACCCTTGCATGGTTGGCAAGAGTGAGAAGTGTTCGGCCTGGTCAGATGGACGATGCTTGGACCATCAAGTGCGCACGAAGATAATGGTAAATGTTACTTTGTGAACCAAAATGTTTGCACAAATGCGCACATTACATGCATAATATGAGGATATCAGTACTACTTGATAGAAAGATAACATAACAACAAACTAGACTTCATATATATATATATGGAGTGCAGCTGCGATCTACCATCTACCATAAGAGGAGAGTAGTGCCATCCCACTACTCAAAGGCATCCAACTATTACCTAGACATAGTAGTTCTAACTACAGATGATTAACATGACTTCATACTAATTCTAATGGCATGAGGCCACATACTAGACCTCTCTAGCATGGTGAACCAACGCAGCAAGATGATCCCTTTAGTCCATCTAGTCCTAGTTCCTCGCTAGGGTGCGATGGTGGGCAATGTTCTTATCGTTGGTGTAGTAGCCGTCTCGGCGGCCGTGTGCCTTTGCCAGGACATGCGCCCTGTCGTCGGCCTCGTTCCAACCACGAGGCATACAGTTGGGGTAGATGAGGCACACTAGGCCACCAAACAAGCTAGTATGGATGAACAGATTCAGGCCCACGGGGATAGGCATTGGGTAGCCATGCAGACGATCATCATTGGAGTCCATCGTGATGTTTCCTAGAGAGCCATCGGACTCGACCATGGCCTCGATGAATGGCGAGGGGGACCATGATGGTGGAGGAGACCTGCTCCTACCGAGAGTAGATTCAGTGGTGGCGATTCGACCTAGCGACGGCAAGTGGGACCGCACCGAGGCCGGTGGTGGCGAGTGAACCACCGGTGCCGGTGGTGTCAGCATCATTGTTGAGGGCAATGAGGAGAGTAATGGTAGCCTAGGAGATGGCCTACAGTAGTGTGATGGGAATGTCGATCTCTCGCGACTAGATGTCGGTGCTACCTCAGCTGACAACAACCTAGGGTGCACCATCAACCCTGACTCCACTGAACCACTAGAGGAAGCAAGAACTAGAGCCGGTCCACCCTTCCTTGATGTGAACCTATAGCGATTCATGGGGACAACCTTCATGGCAACCGACAGGGAGGTGGTGGTGGGGACTTTGTGAGGCGAGGCGAGGGCTTTTGCTCAATGCAAGGTGAAATGAAATAATTGGAATTGGAGCGAGGCCAGGCTTTATGTATACACGGGGACAGTGGGGCTTTTAAGGTGAAATAAAGATTTATTTTTTCCAAACCGCTACACATCGCCTTGTGTGCTATCGCACTACCTCAGGAATCACAACCGTATTATATCGGGGAAGGCGTGTGTGACTAGAGATGTAGGAGTAATGGCATACCCAACCATCCTCTGCAAAAACAGAGCACATGTCATCCATTTACACCAATGAGATGGCATGATGATACCAAAGGTATGGCTGTCAAACTTTCTATCTAGGCGAGACTTGTTTAGATGAACTCCTCACGACATGGTTGTTGCAAGTTCAACAAATTTTATCAAATACATGCACACAGATCGCTACGACACTCAAAACTATGGAAGACACATTTTCTATCCGACGAGTTCAAATATATGATGGACGGACTTTCTTACATGCATTTAGGCCAGGCTACTGTATCACTACTCTATTCTGCATTTGGGACAGGCTTGCTCCTCTCAAAGAAACCTTTGCATGGTTGTCGAGAGCGAAGTGAATGCAGGAGGAAAGCTGTATAGGAGTGAATCAAAGAAAATTTAAGAGATTTTTTGACCACCATGACATGATTGACACTTGAAAGTTTGGTACGGTTGTGATTGGTCTTTTCACTCCTATCCAAGCAGTCACAATAGTCGACAGGCAGTGAAGAGGAGTTCCTTTCATAAGCAATTTCTCTTGGTTGGTTTTGCTAAGACATGCTAACAAGTTGAGTTAGGTTCACCATAGATCAAAGCCACTCATGACTATTGATACTACAAACAAATGCACACAGATCGCTACAACACTCAAAACTATGGGCGACACATTTTCTATCCAATGCGTTCAAATATATGGTGGAAGGACTTTCTTACATGCGTAGTAGAATTTCAACACCTATGGCTACTCTGTTCTGCATTTAGGCCAGGCTTACTCCTCTTAAAGAAATCTTGAGCGGTTGCCGAGAGCGAAGTGACGAGTTGGATTCAATATAGATCAAAGCCACTCATGACTACTACTACCTGTACTGGTACGTGTTTGGTTTACCAAACCAAGGCACAAAGCAACCCTTGTGCGGTTGGATTGAGATATGTCCTGCCCGTTTAGGTTTACAATGCTCGAACCATCACATGCGCATGATACTTTGTAAACCAAAATGTTTGCACAAATATGCACATTACATGCATAATATGAGGATATCTGTGCTACTAGATAGAAAGATAACGACAAACCAGACTTCATATATATGTGGATTACAACAACGATACGAGTTCAACCTACATAACCATGCCTTCATTTGCCATCCCACTACTCAAAGTCATCCAACTACTACCTAGACATACTATTTCTAACTACAGATGATTAACATGACTTCATAATAATTCTAATGGCACCTGGCAGCAAACTAGTCCTAACTACATATGTTGACATGACTTGATACTACTAATGAGGACTGCCTTCCCACACCTCTATGCAAGTCATGCAATAAGTGCACCAACATGTGCGAACAAAATCCAACGCCTGCAAGGTAAACTGGCCTTGGTTGAAGCCAGCAAACCTCTCCGCCATAGTGAACCAGCACGGTCGAATGATACCTTCAGGCCATCTAGCCGTGGTTCCTTGCCAGGGCGCGATGGCGAGCAACATTCTTATCATTGGTGTAGGTGCCGTCTAGGCGGCGTGTGCCCTTGCCAGCACATGCGCCCTGATGTCGGCCTCTATCTAACCATGGGCCTTATGGTTGGGGCAGACAGGGCACACCAAGCTGCCATATGGGCTGACATGCAAGAATAGATTTGGGCCCAAAAGAATAGGTGTTGCATAGCCATGTAGATGATCATCCTTCGAGTCCGTAGTAATGTAGCCTAGAGAGCCATCAGACTCAAACTCAGCCTCGGCCAAGATGTCAGCCACGACCTTAGTGTCAGCCAAGATGTTGACCTCATCATCGACCTTGTCATTGGCCTCGTCGTTGGCCTCGGTGGATGGCGATGGGGACCACGATGGTGTAGGTGACCCACCCACATGGGGAATAGATCCAGCGTTGGCGAGCAGACCCAGCGATGGCGAGTGGGACTGCACCAGGGCCAGTGGCGGTGAGCAAACCACCGGTGCCGGTGGCGTCAGCGTTGTCCATGATGGCAATGGGGAGAGCAGCAACCTAGGAGATGGCATGAGTCTCGGTGATGGGAACACCAATCTATGAGTATTGGACATCACCGGCACCTCCGCCGACACCAACCCGAGTTGCACCATCGGCCCTGCCTCCACTGAACCACTAGAGGAAGCGGGGACTACAGCCGGGCCACCGATGACCTTCATGGCAACTGGTGGGGTAGCAGACATAGGTGGCAAGGAGAGGGCTTTTGTGCAATGGAAGGTGTAATGATAAACAATATGAATTAGGGTGAGGCCAAGCTTTATGTATACACAGGGACATTAGGGCTTCTAAGTTAAGATACTCCATAAAGATTTATTTATACACAGGGACGCTAAGGCTTCTATGGCAAGATACTCCATGAAGATTTATCTTTCCTAGAGGTGGCTACCATTGTGTTCCCTCGGGAATCGCAACTGTATTACATCGGCGGCTGCAAAAATAGAGCATGACTCCTCCATTTACGCCAATGAGACAGCGTGAGTCTTGGCATGATGACATCAATTGTGCAGCCAACAGACTTTCTGGTGTGCATAGTAAAATTTCATAGTTTGTGATCGACTACACTCACTCATTATTTCATCCAATATTATTATTACTAGTAGTAGGGGCGTGGTCACGTGTACCATGTTCTGCTTGGCTTTTAATTTAATAATTCCCAAAAGAAAGTAATGTTTTTTCATAATGCATGACATGGGTCCGGGAGTACTTTTGCACAAATGCGTACAACACGTATACCATCTGACGCGTTCAAATATATGGCGGTAGGACTTTCTTGCGTGTGTAGTAGAATTTTCAACACCTATAGCTCATCTATTCTGCATTAGGCTAGGCTTGCTCCTCTCAAAGAAACCTTGCATGGTTGCCGAGAGCGAAATGAATGCATGATGAAAGCTGGACAGTTGTGAATTGACCACCATGACACGGTTGAGACTTGAAAGCCTGGTGCGGTGATGATAGGTCTTTTCACCCCTCGAGTGCTATCGCACTCCCTCGAGAACCACAACCAATCGTATCGCAGAAGGCATGTTCGATGGGAGATGCAGGAGTATTGACGTTCCCAAGCATACACTGATGAAAATATAGCATGTCTCCTCCATTTACGCCGATGAGACAGTGTCAGTCTTAGCGCTGGTTTTTACATGTTAGCTCCTCCACTGATGCGCCAATAGTGTGTGCACTCCTTGTGTTTGTGACAACAACAGAAACATAAAAAAAGAAAGCCCCCCACGAGAGGAGAACGAGAACCAAGACATACCAGTAAGGATTCCTCAAGACTATCAAGTTCCCTAGTTGGCACGGTGGAGCTACAAGAAGACATGGCAAGACCGAGCAAGATGACATGTCATGAAGATCCTTCTTCTAGGAATGTATGTAGAAATATTGGTAAGTGCCTGTTTTATGTGTGCTAAATCCAATCTGCTAGGGTTTGCCTTTGGGAATGAACTTGTCCCTCTATCTAGCTATGTTGATCGTTATGCATGTAGAAACTATCGTCTACAATGGCCTAGGATGTCGGAGGTCGCTGAAAACTCGAGCTTTGTCTGGACGATGAGCAGAGCCTGGCCTGATGGAAGGTGGTGGTGTTCCCCGACAGTGGCCACTTGTACCTCCACCAGGGATGGAAACACTTTGCCCGTGCCCTCGACCTCCAAGATTGGTTCTCTCTTGTGTTGTGGTATGACGGTCGGTGACAGATTAACATCAAGGTCTTTGACCATACCACCTGCCACAAGCAGTACCCACATGACTTCGAGGCCGGTGGTAGTTAGCTCTCCCTACACATCACAGAGCCAAGGAGTTTTGCAGTGATCCTTAAGAAGTACCACCTCAAAGCAAAGTATCTAGTGAGCACTCACGTGAGACACAGAATGTACCAATGTCGCAAGTTACCAGTGTCGTCTTTCTCATCAATCTTTTTTTGCGCAAGGCGAAGAACGTGCTAGTGGACTCCGAGGTAGCGCATGGCTACCAGTAGCAGCAAGCTATCAAGCTGTAGATGGCTGGGTAGTCCTAGTTTGTGGCCTTGGATAGGACCCTCATGCACAACAAATTTAAAGTGCGCATGTCATTCAAGTATGGGTGGGACGAGTTATGCGCATGCGACCACCTCAACGTCGATGACACCTGCTTCTTCAGCGTGATCTGTGAGGCCACCTGCAGTGATGACGAGGACGAGGAATGGGAGGAGGAGTAGGAGGACAATGAAGCTAAGCTCAAGGTGGAGGTACGCAAGACAAACGGTGGATGGTTGTGGTGAACTCGGCACAAGAGTTGACATAATCTATATTTTGTTGTTTCATCAAAACTATTATCTGGCCTATCGAGATTTCCTAGTATCAAATTGTCTTAGGCCCTGTTTGGATGGACTATGACTAGTTAGCCATGGCTAAAAAAAAGCAAACTAAAAATCAGCCAATTAGTTGTGTTATTAGTCCATACTTGTTTGTATCCTAAACTAATTGTTGGGTTCTATAGACTAGAACTAGTTGTTAGCCCCTGATAGTTTGGTTCTATGATCTAGTTGCATAACCCCTGATAGTTGCCAGCACTGTATTTTGTTGTTCATCGACTCATAGTGATTCGAAGCGTCTATATTTTGTAGGGTCGGACTGTCTTAGGGTCCCAAAAATCTCAACAGCTATACACCCACACGTCCTTCGATCAGAAAGGGTGAACTTTGACTATTGCAATGCCCATGGCGATGCGACGCTCCCGAGGAGACGTGGTTCAATCTCAATTCAACTGCATTGATGTAGCAGTTACTAATCATCCTCCATCCAGTGTTTGGAACTGCCACAACACATTCCCGTTCTTAAGTGAAAAAGTTAGTAGTGAATAACTTCTTTCACCTCCCACTTTGTTTTGACATCCATCCGAATGACTATCTCTGCTTCCCATGGCCTCCGATGAGCCCACCGGCAGCAACATCCAGCATACGGCACCAGCAGAGCACAACACTGGCATTGTCCCTGGCACCACGGTTGTCGATGCTGATGGCACCACGATTGCCAATGCTGGTTGTTGGTATTTATTAAGTGCAAAGAGAATATGAAGGATTCCGCAAGCACACAGAATACCATTGTATCATTTTATCGAGAATATTCTAGATATCATTATTTATATTTTACCACACAGAAACAATAGAGTAAAGATTATTGAATATCAAAGGAGTATCTATCAGTCAACATACCATCATAGCTAGAGGAAGGGGTAAAGGTAATGATAGGAATTAAGCATAATAACACTCAGGGGATAGATCACTAAGATATTGTAAACAAGTTAACTCAAGAGAACAACGGGTGAGGTAGATTCCTATGATATTCTTATTACATGGTCAAAGTATATATATACACCCAACTATAGCTAAGACTAACTATCAATACGGAAATTTCATCCTATGCCGAGGACACACGAGCAAGCCAGAAGGGTCCGCTCGATGGAGCTGGAGATCCGCCTAGCTTCAACGCAGGGGTGGTTGATCCTATGCACTCATCCCAAGACGTGCCAGTCAATTTGACCCTGCAATTGACAAGGAGAGAAAGTTTATCAGTAATTTAGGGCGGAACGTGCCAGTGTTGCCAGATAGTCCCGAATGTGTGTCTCTGAGAGCCAATATGAAAGGAGATCGACTAAATAGTCGATTCTAGCATATTCATAAGAATAAATCAATTAAAGCTCATAGGGTTGTGTAAGAAGAATCAGTTATTATTCAAGATGAATATCATTATTTAGACAAATATTAGTCAATGGTAATAAGATGTCAACAATAATTAGATTATGCTAAGCTAATGGCTGCAAGTAACCGAACCCCTTTTGTATAAATGATACAACTCATCATCATTCAACCATTTAATAAAGATAAATCTGTAACAGAACCGACCAAATCATAAGAACGTAAGTACAAAAACAATCACCGAAGCGATCAAATTCCTGTACTTAAGCTCCCATAATACCGGTAGTCCGGAAATCACGAAGGATTTCAACCAACTCTCGACATACAAACCAAGATCGTAATGATTCAACACAACACAACATCTGTTACAACATTTCACAAGTAGCATTCGGATTACATCCATCAGAGTTGAACTAGAATATTACAAACCAAGTTTGAGTGTGCGGAAGCAACAGAGTTTAGTACAAAACATCATAGTTTTCAAATACATTGCCAAGATCAGAGTCATGTCCCACAAAAGCATTATCAGGTACGAGAACTAGTAGAAACCGCGCCCAACGGTCTAGTCTTCATCCCTAGCTGGGAGAAGGCAGTACTTGCAGCAACCAAAGAAGAACTGGTCATCTACAACAGGTGGGAGATAAACCCTGAGTATGAGAAGGTACTCAACTAGACTTACCCGACAAAAACAGAAATAAAGACACCAAGGATCATGCAAGGCTTTTCAGGTGGGCTAGCTTGACACAGTTGCATAAAAGAGCTTATGATTTCAGTAACCAATTTAAACTTAGCATCAAGCTTATCATTATTTACCTGTCCACTAGATTAGCACCTGTACTAGAGCACTCACTTATTAGGAGCAAACAATATTAACCATAGCAGGTATAATAAGGCTGTCATCATCATATCATCATTTCCGAACCATTATGTTATTAAGTGTATCTACATTGGAGATAAGCCCGTCAAGTTCTCACTAACTGGGAGAGACGGCGATTCGAATCGAATTACAACTCAGCTGAGGGGGTATTCCTAACCCTCACCCTGGCATACTTTGCAAGAGTAGCCGTGGGTCACCTTTGGGACATCTCAGGAACCAAATTCGCGGGTTCGATCAGCGCCAGCACTCTCAGGGATTACCCTTCTGCCAGGACGATCAGGACTTTTAAATCACCTGCCCTTGGACTCACGCCTACGGCTCCCTTCCGAGGCGCACTTTATACTTATCGACTCCTGGCCTGAGGTGAGCTACTCGGCTTCGCGGTCGGTCTTCAGGCCGGCCAACTAAGAGAGAGGCATGCGTTCAACATGAACAGGAAAGGCTCCAAGAATCAGTCCTTAAGCGACACGGACAGAGTCACTGCAAATCGGCAAGCCTCCGTCCGGTCTTCATTTCAAATTAAGACTGGTTCTTTTTCACGATAGCAAATATAGCCAACGGTGCCGCATGTATCATCCTATATCTCGCAGGTGATAGGAAATCACCCGACTTCTACCGCGTTTAAGCAGGGCTAAGCACTACTCGAGCCTGAGCTACATAGGATTCAGGGTAACAATATCTGGACAAGGAATGGGTAACCAATGTAGCAAGTGTTTGCATCCAACACCTAAACTTAATGCAACAATATATGTAATAATAATACTGTAACTATAGTTCGGAAAATAGGAGGCTTAATATGCTCCGGGGCTTGCCTTTCACAAAGTTGCAAGGACGGTGGTCAGGGCACTCAACGGCGACCTCGTCTGGCACTTCTCCTGAAGGCTGCTCCTCCTGAATCTCCGGTGTCGGCTGCTGCTGCTCGCTCGGCTCCTTGAATTCCAGCAGGGTTACTCCTTCTGGTACACCTATTGCATGCCGATGCACAAGATAAGTATCATGGATGCATAAGGAATGACATGATGCTCATGATGAATGAATCACAATGGTTGTTTATGAAAACATCACTGGACACTCGTTTACCGAGTAATTAGCTCTATTCAAATCACTTTAAGCATGTATCCAACTTAACTTAAATAACAAGAGCAACTTACCTAGCTTGCATAACCTAAGATAAAGATGCTCATCTTCAGTTAAAGGCCTAACACCTACGAACAGTACCATGAACTTAGGATAGTAAAGACATACTTAAAATCACAGTTAAAGCTTCATATGCAACAAGTAGTAACTTAATTATTTAAGGATGGTGCAAAAGCCTAATTTGACCAAACCGAGTTTACCAACTTGTTTTTCATACCTAATAAACATCAGAAAGTATAGTGTCAACTTCTAAATAATTATTTAATACTCTTTTCTAATTTATCTAGTTAATTAGGTGATTAAAGCAATATATAGTAAAATTATTCAGAAAAATCTACAAAAATTACAGTAGCTATCTCATGCTTCACATAGGCTACCATAAAAATTTCAAAGCCATTGAGTAAGTATAACAGTCTCCACAAAAATGATAAGGCATACTAGCTTAAAATGGCATAATTAAGAAATCCTAATGAAAAGTGTCAAGCAACAGATTTCACATTTTTCCTAGCATCATTCTAGCATAAGAATAGTACTCACCAAATTTTACCTTTACTGGATCTATAGAAAAATTATGAAAATTCACACAAGATCCACCTATTAATAAAAGGAAATTCTATAACTTAAAAACTACACATGCACTAGCTCTGAAATTTTTACCAGAGCTTCTAATAAACCAAAATAGAGGACCCACAAAATTTCATAATTTTTGGACCACAACAACTCAAGATAAAATTCAAACAAGTTTGCATGCTTCTAAAAACACATTTCAAACTCCTATTTAATTCATCCAAGTTTTCTAAAACATGTGCTCCTATTATATTTTTATTAAATACTAGACATGACCAGGAACTTAACAAAATTAGAACCATAGCATTTGGATCTATATACTAGGAGCTACATATTTTTCAAGATGTACATAAATCTATGAAATAAATAAACAAAATAAAATAGGAAAACAACACTCAGCCCTACACGGGCCAGCCCAAGAACCGGCGGCCCGCGACTCATGCGCTGGCGTGGCCCAACGCGACGCGGCCCACGCTGGGCTCCCGCCTCAGCCGCGACGGCTGCCAAGAAGGGCCCGCGCGTCAGCGAGGGAAGCAGGGGAGGCGGCCTCGGCGACGGTGGAACTCAACGCCGGTGGCTTCTCCGGCGACACCATCTACTCTATGACGTTCGCCATGACCATGCGCATCTATTGGTGACCTCAATTGGTGCTATGGTGGTGGCTAGAGGGGTTGGCGACTGACACGGCGACGCACGGCCACAGCACGGCCGGCTCTGGGGAACTGACGACGACACAGCCCCTATCGGTGACCCTACGAGCTTCGGTGGTGTTCCTATGACCTAGCGCGTGGCAGAGGAAGGAATGGGAGCGGCGCGAGGGCAGCTGGCCGTGTGGAGCGCCAACTCCAGCGAGCTCCCGCCATGGCTGCGGGGGGGGGGGGCAACGGCAAATGCGCTCTTACCGAGGCTCAATCGACTCGATTGAACGGTGGAGGTGATGGAGGGGAACACGGCGAGGCTACAGGCGGACGGGGCAACGTGTTTTCATGGTGGTTTGCTCGTACGGCAGCGGCGATGCTTGGTCGGCAATGGCGGACGGTAGAGCTCTCGTCGCTGTGTGCTGTGGGAGGAGAGGAAAAGCGAAATGGGGAGGCGAGTGCGTTCGGGCAGGAGCGAGTGGCTTCAAGGCGCGGCTGCGACGCCAGGAGGCGCACGGCGCGTGGCTAGCGCGACAGCATGCCAGCGATGAGTGTCCCCCACGCGTCGGCTGAAATCTGAAATTTGATCACTGTAGCGTCGATTCAGTGTTCCATTCCGAGCCTGACAGCGCGACTTCAACACCTTATTACGGCTAATCCAATGCCCCTTTGCAAAAATGGTGTACATGAAAAATGTAGATGTATGGTAGGACTACCTCTTTGATTTAGAAATCAACAACTCATTCGACCTGGATCAGAAGTTATATGAAGCCCAAGTTGGCCTGATCTCACTGAAATGCACCATGACTTAGGATATTTTTCTAAGTGTTGAAAACAGCATGTATTTCTGACTTGTGGGCCATGTTTGACCATGCTCTAGACCTTTTCATGATTTGACCATAAAACAACTTTTGTTCCTTAATAAATTTACTACAACTTTGCTTTAGGTTGCTCCAACATGCATAGACTCTAAGTTACTCTTTTTAAACAGTCAAACAGTGAGACTCCTAGGGTCAATTCTAGTCAAACCTTCACTCAAGGGCAATTTTGTCATTTTGACCTACATGAACAATGTTCCAACAAGTAAACTAAATGTAGTTAAGGTGTATTAGACCATGATCAACCATTTTACAAAGTTGTTATTCCACTTCTACTGATCACATGTGATAAGGAAAGTAAAACAAGCAATTCATACATATGTTTCAATACAATGTTTCACATGTTGCATGACCTTGTTGTTATCCTATACTTGTCACATTACTACCATATTGCCATGTTTCCAAGTATGAGAATTTCAGGTAACATTCACATGTTGCACTATTACCATTCACAACAAGCAAGCATGAAACATACACAGTTGAAAATGTTGCATATGCACGTTTCAGTAACAATGACATGATGACATAGATAATGCACATGTTTATGAAATGACATGCAATTTAGTGGAAGCCAAACACCTAGGGTGTTACAGCCCTCCCCCCTTAGAAAAATCTCGTCCCAAGATTTGGAAAGCGTACCATTTAATATAGAAAGCTGGATAGTTTTCTTTTAAATAATCTTCCCGCTCCTAGGTTGCATCCCATTCACTATGATTACTCCAAACTACCTTGTATAACTTAACCACTTGTGTACGAGTCACTCTTTCTTGAGTATCCAGAACTTGCACGGGCTTTTCCTCATAAGAAAGATCAGATTTCAAGTTGACTTTCCTTGTTGCTATTCTTTCCTCGGGAATACGAAGACACTTCTTCAGCTGGGACACATGGAATACCGGAAATATAGCTCCCATCTCACGGGGTAGATCGAGTTTATAGGCCACTCTTCCACTTTTCTCGATAATGCGGTAGGGTCCAACATATTGAGGCTAAGGCTTCCTTTTAATTCCAAAACGCTTGACTCCTTTCATAGGGGATACCTTCAAATAAACATGATCACCTACTTCAAACTCAATAGGTTTTCTTCTCTTGTCCGCATAGCTCTTTTGTCTAGCCTGTGTGGCAGTCATATTCTTCTGTATAGTTTAGACTTGCTCTTCGGCTTCTTTTACAAAATCAATACCATAGAATCTTCTTTCTCCGGGTTCCACCCAGTTCAAAGGAGTTCTACACTTGCGGCCATAAAGAGCTTCAAAAGGAGCCATTTTGATACTCTCTTGATAACTATTGTTATAAGAGAATTCAGCAAGAGGTAACCAGTCTTCCCAAGAGCCTTTGCAAGAGATAAGACAAGCTCTAAGCATGTCTTCAAGAATTTGATTAACACGCTCAGTCTGTCCTGATGTTTGCGGATGATAGGCAGAACTGCGGATTAGATGAGTGCCAAGATTCTGATGTAAGCACTCCCAAAAGCGAGCCGTGAACTGAGGTCCTCTATCCGAAATAATGGATTTGGGTACACCATGGAGACGTACCACTTGTTGAAAATAAATCTCAGCATAATTGTGAGGGTGATAGGTAGACTTGACCGGAATAAAGTGAGCAGATTTAGTTAGACGATCTACGATAACCCAGATGGAATCACAACCCTTTTTGGTAGTGGGTAATCCAACAATAAAATCCATGCTAATTTCTTCCCACTTCCAGCCAGGAATAGATAGTGGCTGCAATAGTCCGGGCCTTATGTGAATAGCCTTGACTCTGCAATAGTTATCACACCTTGCCACATAAGCTGCGATTTCTTTCTTCATCTTGGTCCACCAATAATACAGCTTGAGATCTTGATACATTTTACTGCTACCAAGATGGATGGACAATTTTGAAGAATGGGCTTCATCCATAATTTGATTTCTAAGTTCTTTATCTTTGGGTACCACAAGTCTATCATTAAACCAGAGAATTCCCTTATCATCGACTTTAAAGTGCTTGGTCTCTTTCTCTTTCATTTTCTGCTTGATGTGAAATACACCCACATCCGTCTTCTGGAGTTCGATAATTCGACTTCTAAGAGAGCAATCCACAGTGATATTGTGGAGTACTACAGGATGAAGGAGGTGTGCCAGATGAAAGTCTTCACTAACTAAGGAATTGCAATGGGCCTTTCTGCTTAAGGCATCAGCAACCACATTTGCCTTACCAGGATGGTAGTGCACTTGAAGGTTGTAGTCTTTGATCAATTCTAACCAGCGCTGTTGACGCATATTCAACTCAGGTTGAGTAAAAATGTACTTGAGGCTTTTATGGTCAGTATAGATGTTGCACACATTACCCAGTAAGTAATGTCTCCAAATCTTCAGGGCATGAACAACTGCGGCTAGCTCTAAGTCATGGGTAGGATAGTTGACTTCATGCTTTCGGAGCTGGCGCGAAGCATAAGCAATTACTCAACCCTCCTGCATAAGAACACACCCCAAACCGGTGCCACATGCGTCACAGTAGACATCGAAAGGCTTCTCGATGTCGGGTTGTGCCAATACAGGAGCAGAGGTTAGTAAGGTCCGCAAAGTGTGGAAAGCCTCTTCACACTTCGGAGTCCACACAAACTTTTCATCCTTTTGCAGTAGCCGAGTCATGGGCTTGGCGACCTTTGAGAAATTCGGGATAAAGCGACGATAATAGCTAGCCAGACCCAGAAAACTTCGGACTTCTGTGACCGTAGTAGGTGCCTTCCACTCTAGGACTTCTTGCACCTTAGTAGGGTCAACCGAAATTCCATCACCAGATAATATATGACCAAGAAAAGGTATCTTGTTCAACCAGAACTCGCACTTGCTGAACTTGGCATAAAGCTGGTTATCACGTAACCGAGTTAAGACAATTCTCAAGTGTCCAGCATGCTCTTCTTCATTCTGAGAATATACCAGGATATCATCAATGAACACGACGACAAATTTGTCCAATTCCGGCATGAATACAGAATTCATCAGGTACATAAAGTGTGCCGGAGCATTTGTCAACCCAAATGACATGACGAGGTATTCGAACAAGCCATAACGAGTAGAAAAAGCTGTCTTAGGTATATCTTCAGGACGAATTTTGATCTGATGGTAGCCAGACCTCAAATCGATCTTGGAGAATACCTTAGCTTTGGAGAGTTGATCAAACAGAATATCGATGCGAGGAAGAGGGTACTTGTTCTTGATAGTAACAGCATTTAGGGGACGATAATCCACGCACATGCGTAGAGACTCGTCCTTCTTCTTCACAAATATAGCCGGACAACCCCAAGGAGAAGAACTAGGTCAAATCAACCCTTTCTTCAATAGCTCATTCAACTGACTCTTCAGCTCAGCCAACTCATTGGGTGGCATTCTATAGGGTCTTCGAGAAATGGGAGCCATACCCGGAATGAGTTCTATCTTGAATTCTACGTCACGGTCCGGAGGTAATCCAGGCAAGTCATCAGGAAAGACATCTGGAAACTCATAGACAACTGGTAGATCCTTAATGGCTTTGGCTAAGGTAGCATTGGCTGTACTGTGGATAGCAATATCACGAGGTAACTGCACTAGAAAACCTTTCTTATCCACAGGATCCCTCAACATAACCACACGGGTTGATGTATCGATCAACACTCCATTCCCGCTCATCCACTTCATTCCTAGGATTACATCGATTCCTACCCCCGGTAGAACTACAAGATCCACGAGGAACTCTTGATCCCCGATCTCTATCTTTACATCTTTAACTACTTGGTTAGTCATGATATTATTCCCAGCAGCACTAATACAATAACCCCCCTTGACAATTGTAATCACATTCATCTGATGCTTAGATGCAAAAGTTGAACTCACAAAGGAATGCGAAGCACCAGAATCAAAGAGCACAACTGCAGGGTGATCATTAACAAGGAACTTACCAGCGGTGACCACTTCACCTGCAGGAATTTCCTCCACTGTAGTATAGTGAACACGCCCCTGACGGACATTTCCTTGAGCATTTTTGGGAGGATGGGGACATCTATTTGCCCAATGACCAAGTTGGTTATAGTTCCAGCACGGCCTGTTTGCTGGTGGAACATTGGAGCTACTCTGCCCAGATGTATTCTTCGGTAAGGAAATCGTATACCCCTTGCGGAAACCGGTTTTAGCTAGGTTCTTCTTCTGAGGTGGGCGGTACCGGACATTAGCATTGGGTGGACAGTACGGGGCCTTAGATACCATTGGAGCCTTGGACTGGGAAGCACCAGCCTCAAAGTTCCTTTTCCGGTTCTTGGAAGCAGCATAAATCTTGTCATTGTTCTCCTGAGTCAGAGTGTCACTGATAAACTCATTGAAGGTGACACACTTGTAGTTGCCCATTGACTTCATCAGTTTTGGGGAAAGTCCCCTCTTGAAGCTAGCTATTCTCTTGGTGTCAGTATCGACGAACTCAGGAGCATACCTTGCTAGGTTGTTGAATGCCTGGAGGTACTCATTGAGACTCTTATTGCCTTGGGTGAGCTTCATAAACTCAGTATGCTTGATGGCCATGAGACCAGGAGGGATAAAGTGTCCCCTGAAGGCTGCCTGGAACTGGTTCCAGACGATCTCAACGTTAGCAGGGAAGGTGGTCCTGTGATGGGTCCACCAAATGCCTGCAGGGCCTTGGAGCTGGTGCCCTGCATACGTAGCCTTCATGCTTTTAGTCAAACGGAGCAATCCAAATCTTTGCTCTATCGTGCTCAACCATTCGTCTGCTTGTAGGGGTTCTTCTGCCTCACGAAAGATAGGAGGCTTCATGTCCATGAAGTCCTTAAAACTGCTATACTGGTTCGGCTCGGGTCCCTGGCAGACATGTCGGTCCTCACGGTTTGCCATCTGGCGCATAGCCTTAGCTAGCATGCGCTGACTTTCCACAACTGTCTGCATTAGCTCAGCTGGTGTGGGCGGTGGCGGTGGTGGTTGTTCCTCATTTCCCATGCCACGACCGTGACGAAGGTTATGAGCCATCTGCAAAAGGTATAGCCAATGAGCACTGACAATGTGGAAATTTTTGTAGATGAACTGTATGATTATGCCAAACTGAGTCCATTAGAGGGAATGCATTTAATAATCAACAGAGGCACAATCATTCATCACAATCACCCAACTCATCAAGCGCATCAATTGACATATAAATGCGATGAACTTAACCAACAACGAGATCCATAGACCGCAAAAGGCGAAATTCATCAAATGCTCACATACGTGGAGCATAATACGTTCGATAGGTTACATCCAAGCCATAGTGGTTCCAACTTACATCAAAGGTAACATAGGGTTCGATATTACATCCCAACGATTAACTTGCTACAAAGTTACTCGTTCATGCACGAGGAGCAACAAAAGACTAGATCTAGCGCATTAGCTCAGTAGTAAGCTAAACTACGCATCGTCCTCAGAGTCAGTGTCGAGGATCTCTCCTCCATCTTCATCACTAGGAGGCTCTAACTCCTCATCTTCCTCCTCATCAGGTGGAGCGTCCTCAGGTCCATTGACTTCCATGTCATCATCACCTTTAGCCATGATGACACCAGAACCCATCTCATTCTCATCATTAGGTGGCAGGATAGGGTGAAGTTGATTGTGCAGTAGGTGAACCTCCTCATGGAGATTGTCATTGTACTCTTCTGCAGCCGCCAACTGCTGCTCTAGCTCAATCTGCCTCGCTCTCAACACATTCTCCTCATGCCAGGCTTCATTCCGTTGGTTCAGCATGTGAACCAACATACGCTCACAGTTGCGGTGAGCAACTGTCAACCTCTGAACCTCCAGGTTCTCTTGATCGCGTTCCTGCGTGACTTGCTCCAAACGCTGCTGAACTGCAGTCCTTTCAGCAGTCACCTGAGCCAGCTCTGCCCTCAGCCTTTCCGCCTCAGTAGGCTCAGGACGGGGCTCACGAGGAGCTAAACGGTGACGAGGCGCCCTACCTCCAGCGAACTTGCGAGCAGTGCGTTTCGTGCGCGCCATCTGTAGCACAAAGTTACAACATAAGGGGAGAATCATTTAAGGGATACGAAGTTTAATTATTCAGGACCATCAATTTTAAAGGAGGGAGTAATGCAAGAAATGCCATGTATGCTTGAACATGATGCATGCACTATCCGTACGTCCTCACAAACCTAGAAAAATTTAAAGGCTAGCGAAATATACGGTGGCATACATACGTTCTCTCATATTCGGTAGCTAGTCGATCTACAACGATACGTTGTTAGTGTACCTGCAGAAAATTTCATTTCAGCCTAATAATTTCCAAAAAGCATAGAAAACAAGCAGTAAACTAAATACTTTCATACATACATCCTCTGATGCATATACTCTAGTATCACAGCTACCCGTCAAAGATACCCATAATTAAGTACTCTCATAGATACATGATTAAACATGTAAGTATGCGAGCAACCACAACTACTCTCCCCTAGACCGACGGTTGGACGGTCATGCTCTCACAACTCACACTTACCAGAGCGTAGAGGTATTTTGATCCATACATTACCACCCAAGCGGATGGCATCCATACAATAGCACGCCGTATGGACGACGAAACAGAAAACAAGCAGGAACTCCCAAGTTAGTACTTTAATAAGCCACCTAAGAGTCCTTATTTGGGCATAAGGGATATGACCACTGGCAATACTTAGTATTTAATTAAGGATTTTCACAAATACTTTTGTTTTAAATACACAAATGATGTGTTTAGTGTCAAATCTTGCTCTGATACTAGCTGTAACAGAACTGACCAAATCATAAGAACGTAAGTACAAAAACAATCATCGAAGCGATCAAATTCCTGTACTTAAGCTCCCATAATCCCGGTAGTCCGGAAATCACGAAGGATTTCAACCAACTCTCGACATACAAACCAAGATCGTAATGATTCAACACAACACAACATCTGTTACAACATTTCACAAGTAGCATTCGGATTACATCCATCAGAGTTGAACTAGAATATTACAAACCAAGTTTGAGTGTGCGGAAGCAACAGAGTTTAGTACAAAACATCATAGTTTTCAAATACATTGCCAAGATCAGAGTCATGTCCCACAAAAGCATTATCAGGTACGAGAACTAGTAGAAACCGCGCCCAATGGTCTACTCTTCATCCCCAGCTAGGAGAAGGCAGTACTTGCAGCAACCAAAGAAGAACTGGTCATCTGCAACAGGTGGGAGATAAACCCTGAGTACGAGAAGGTACTCAGCTAGACTTACCCGACAAAAACAGAAATAAAGACACCAAGGATCATGCAAGGCTTTTCAGGTGGGCTAGCTTGACACAGTTGCATAAAAGAGCTTATGATTTCAGTAACCAATTTAAACTTAGCATCAAGCTTATCATTATTTACCTGTCCACTAGATTAGCACCTGTACTAGAGCACTCACTTATTAGGAGCAAACAATATTAACCATAGTAGGTATAATAAGGCTGTCATCATCATATCATCATTTCCGAACCATTATGTTATTAAGTGTATCTACATTGGAGATAAGCCCGTCAAGTTCTCACTAACCGGGAGAGACGGCGATTCGAATCGAATTACAACTTAGCTGAGGGGGTATTCCTAACCCTCACCCTGGCATACTTTGCAAGAGTAGCCGTGGGTCACCTTTGGGACATCTCAGGAACCAAATTCACGGGTTCGATCAGCGCCAGCACTCTCAGGGATTACCCTTCTGCCAGGACGATCAGGACTTTTAAATCACCTGCCCTTGGACTCACGCCTACGGCTCCCTTCTGAGGTGCACTTTATACTTATCGACTCTTGGCCTGAGGTGAGCTACTCGGCTTCGCGGTCGGTCTTCAGGCCGGCCAACTAAGAGAGAGGCATGCGTTCAACATGAACAGGAAAGGCTCCAAGAATCAGTCCTTAAGCGACACGGACAGAGTCACTGCAAACCGGCAAGCCTCCGTCCGGTCTTCATTTCAAATTAAGACTGGTTCTTTTCCACAATAGCAAATATAGCCAACGGTGCCACATGTATCATCCTATATCTCGCAGGTGACAGGAAATCACCCAACTTCTACCGCGTTTAAGCAGGGCTAAGCACTACTCGAGCCTGAGCTACATAGGATTCAGGGTAACAATATCTGGACAAGGAATGGGTAACCAATGCAGCAAGTGTTTGCATCCAACACCTAAACTTAATGCAACAATATATGTAATAATAATACTGTAACTGCAGTTCGGAAAATAGGAGGCTTAATATACTTCGGGGCTTGCCTTTCACAAAGTTACAAGGACGGTGGTCAGGGCACTCAACGGCGACCTCGTCTGGCACTTCTCCTGAAGGCTGCTCCTCCTGAATCTCCGGTGTCGGCTGCTGCTGCTCGCTCGGCTCCTCGAATTCCAGCAGGGTTACTCCTTCTGGTACACCTATTGCATGCCGATGCACAAGATAAGTATCATGGATGCATAAGGAATGACATGATGCTCATGATGAATGAATCACAATGGTTGTTTATGAAAACATCACTGGACACTCGTTTACCGAGTAATTAGCTCTATTCAAATCACTTTAAGCATGTATCCAACTTAACTTAAATAACAAGAGCAACTTACCTAGCTTGCATAATCTAAGATAAAGATGCTCATCTTCAGTTAAAGGCCTAACACCTAGGAACAGTACCATGAACTTAGGATAGTAAAGACATACTTAAAATCACAGTTAAAGCTTCATATGCAACAAGTAGTAACTTAATTATTTAAGGATGGTGCAAAAGCCTAATTTGACCAAACCGAGTTTACCAACTTGTTTTTCATACCTAATAAACATCAGAAAGTATAGTGTCAACTTCTAAATAATTATTTAATACTCTTTTCTAATTTATCTAGTTAATTAGGTGATTAAAGCAATATATAGTAAAATTATTCAGAAAAATCTACAAAAATTACAGTAGCTATCTCATGCTTCACATAGGCTACCATAAAAATTTCAAAGCCATTGAGTAAGTATAACAGTCTCCACAAAAATGATAAGGCATACTAGCTTAAAATGGCATAATTAAGAAATCCTAATGAAAAGTGTCAAGCAACAGATTTCACATTTTTCCTAGCATCATTCTAGCATAAGAATAGTACTCACCAAATTTTACCTTTACTGCATCTATAGAAAAATTATGAAAATTCACACAAGATCCACCTATTAATAAAAGGAAATTCTATAACTTAAAAACTACACATGCACTAGCTCTGAAATTTTTACCAGAGCTTCTAATAAACCAAAATAGAGGACCCACAAAATTTCATAATTTTTGGACCACAACAACTCAAGATAAAATTCAAACAAGTTTGCATGCTTCTAAAAACACATTTCAAACTCCTATTTAATTCATCCAAGTTTTCTAAAACATGTGCTCCTATTATATTTTTATTAAATACTAGACATGACCAGGAACTTAACAAAATTAGAACCATAGCATTTGGATCTATATACTAGGAGCTACATATTTTTCAAGATGTACATAAATCTGTGAAATAAATAAACGAAATAAAATAGGAAAACAACACTCAGCCCTACACGGGCCAGCCCAAGAACCGGCGGCCCGCGACTCACGCGCTGGCGCGGCCCAACGCGACGCGGCCCACGCTGGGCTCCCGCCTCAGCCGCGACGGCTGACAAGAAGGGCCCGCGTGTCAGCGAGAGAAGCAGGGGAGGCGGCCTCGGCGACGGTGGAACTCAACGCCGGTGGCTTCTCCGACGACACCATCTACTCTACGACGTTCGCCATGACCATGCGCATCTATTGGTGACCTCAATCGGTGCTATGGTGGTGGCTAGAGGGGTTGGTGACTGACACAGCGGCGCACGGCCATGGCACGGCCGACTCCGGTCAACTGACGACGACACAGCCCCTATCGGTGACCCTACGAGCTTCGGTGGTGTTCCTATGACCTAGCGCGTGGCAGAGGAAGGAATGGGAGCGGCGCGAGGGCAGCTGGCCGCATGGAGCGCCAACTCCGGCGAGCTCCCGCCATGGCTACGGTGGGGGAAAACGGCAAATGCGCTCTTACCGAGGCTCAATCGACTCGATTGAACGGTGGAGGTGATGGAGGGGAACACGGCGAGGCTACAGGCAGACGGGGCAACACGTTTTCACGGTGGTTTGCTCGTATGGCAGCGGCGATGCTTGGTCAGCAATGGCGGATGGCAGAGCTCTCGTCGCTGCGTGCTGTGGGAGGAGAGGAAAAGCGAAATGGGGAGGCGAGTGTGTTCGGGCAGGCGCGAGTGGCTTCAAGGCGTGGCTGCGACGCCAGGAGGCGCACGGTGCGTGGCCAGCACGACAGCATGCCGGCGACGAGTGTCCCCCACGCGTCGGCTGAAATCTGAAATTTGATAACTGTAGCGTCGATTCAGTGTTCCATTCCGAGCCTGACAGCGCGACTTCAACACCTTATTACGGCTAATCCAATGCCCCTTTGCAAAAATGGTGTACATGAAAAATGTAGATGTATGGTTGGACTACATCTTTGATTTAGAAATCAATAACTCATTCGACCTAGATCAGAAGTTATATGAAGCCCAAGTTGGCCTGATCTCACTGAAATGCACCATGACTTAGGATATTTTTCTAAGTGTTGAAAACAGCATGTATTTCTGACTTGTGGGCCATGTTTGACCATGCTCTAGACCTTTCCATGAGTTGACCATAAAACAACTTTTGTTCCTTAATAAATTTACTACAACTTTGCTTTAGGTTGCTCCAACATGCATAGACTCTAAGTTACTCTTTTTAAACAGTCAAACAGTGAGACTCCTAGGGTCAATTCTAGTCAAACCTTCACTCAAGGGCAATTTTGTCATTTTGACCTACATGAACAATGTTCCAACAAGTAAACTAAATGTAGTTAAGGTGTATTAGACCATGATCAACCATTTTACAAAGTTGTTATTCCACTTCTACTGATCACATGTGATAAGGAAAGTAAAACAAGCAATTCATACATATGTTTCAATACAATGTTTCACATGTTGCATGACCTTGTTGTTATCCTATACTTGTCACATTACTACCATATTGCCATGTTTCCAAGTATGAGAGTTTCAGGTAACATTCACATGTTGCACTATTACCATTCACAACAAGCAAGCATGAAACATACACAGTTGAAAATGTTGCATATGCACGTTTCAGTAACAATGACATGATGACATAGATAATGCACATGTTTATGAAATGACATGCAATTTAGTGGAAGCCAAACACCTAGGGTGTTACAAAATCTAATGAGCATATTAGATCTCATCTATTGCTATGACCAGTGGGGCATGAGGCAGAATCATGCAGGCCATAGAAACAACAATAGACTCGACGACCCTAACGTATTACTAATATTAGTGGGGCATGAGGCAGAATCATGCAGGCTATAATACAATAATAAGATCATGGGGCTAACACATCTTTCAACCTATCTCTACTTCAACAGTCTCATGACGTGAACTGTTCGTGAAAGCACTCATATCAGCTAAAATAGTCGATTCAGGCATAGCGCAAAGTTAAGGTCATGCCTTCTTAGGAATAGATTTATCAAATAACGATCCCCACTCCATGGTGCTAACAGTGGAGTGTGATGTAGAATCACACAGACCGTGATAACGGGCCATGGAGCAGTTTTCGCTAGCCAATAGATCTACTCAAGATCAGACATGCCTTAACCGCACGCTATGCATGATCAAGATTGATATAAAATAGCCGATAAAACATAACTCATCGTTTAAACTATAGATTAGATCAGTTTAGATTAACAAACGATGGTTAAAAAAGATATAAGGCCGATCTAGATCAATCCCAATCGGGCGAAGTGATATTGCTGTAATTAAATAAATAATGGAAGCAATAAGCAATATCGGTAACTTAATGAATCTATCCAAAGGAACGCCACCTTTAGATAGAGCCAATAACTTGACCTTAATCTAGTTAGAGCAGTGGAGGTCAATTGGATCGATGCAACCTTACTTGAACTAGACAAGAATCGATAACTAACTTATACCAGAGTCACAGTGGAGGTCGACTGGATCGATGCAGCCGTACGAACAGAGGTATAAGCCATGATGGTACTTATAGACAAGCAGTGGAGGTCAACTAGATCGATGTAGCCATACTTGCTGAAGAACTCACCGAGATCTACTGTAGTCCTACTCCTAAGGGGTGGCCGAGCCAAAAAAGTAAGTAACTTGTATTTGGTTGATTGTATTTCTTACAATAGCCGGGTTTGATATTTATACCCGGGGCCTATGCATGACTCCTATCTAAGCACGACTCATCACAATCTTTGGCCCAAGAGAAAACATCCCTAATTTAAGATAACTTGGACTCTAATCTTTCCCTTTTTGTAGAGTCAAAAATGCTTTGCATCGGTGTCGATCGTAGCCTTTGTCGTTATCTGCTGGCGCTACTTGAAGAAAGCCGATTCTAGTGTTGCATTCGAATCAGCTAGTTCTGATCTGTATGCAATTGATTCCTTGATGACATGATCTTGGGAGCTTTCGAGTCCCCGCGACTCTTCTTCCAAATTTTGGTGTAAACACATGCCCCCAATTTTGGGATAAAAGTGATTTTATTCCAAAATTCCTTTTTATCTGTTTACCACGCCACAACCATTTTGCTTCGAGATATACGCGCGAGTCCTGAAAATTTGGGCTGAGTCTTATATAATGTCCCAACAGTACCTCTTCCAATTCACTCAGCCCTTCTCCCCTTTTTCTTTTTCCTTGGGCAAACTTTAACAGCCGACGTTGTCATCGCCAAGGCCTCAAACCCTAGCAAATCCTCTGTTCTATCAAGCCATCATCCAAGCGATTCTTCATCAGATTCAAACCTATTTCAGCTGCAATGGCGACCATCGACCATGTTCCTGAGGTATGCCTCCAAGTTTTATCAGTCGTCACCTTGTATTTCTTTTCTTCTCAAGCTCATTTCACCCGATTCCCAGGAGACGAGGAACAAAATCCTGATCCCATCAGCTATGGCTTCTAATATCTATTTTGTTGGGCTTATGGGTGACCCTGATCCATCCAATTTCATCCATCAAGAAACCAACCAAATCCCCTTCAAACAGTCTGTACTAGATTTATCTTCCTAGAACACTAAGACTCCTTTCATAAATTGGCCCAAAATGCCCAAGGGATGAAGGGACTAGTTTCATTGGATGTCTGAGAGAAAGGGTGGAGATTGGGAGCTTTATGATCTAAATCAATGCCTAACCTTCTCACTGTCCGAGATGGAGAGGAATGATTCACTTCTAATTTCTGTGTCTTATTTCTGGTCCAATGGCCTGAATGCCTTTGTATTTGGTCATGGCCCAATGACCATCACTCTGGCCGATGTTTACATGTTGACCGGTCTTGGAATTACTAGATCAATGTAGCCTTATGAGTACTTGAGTGCTGGCTCCAAGAAATTAGCCAAAATAGCAGACTATACAGGATGGGCCAGTTACATTCTGAACCATGTTAGAGATGAATCAACCGTCAGTGAGAGGGAACATGTAGCTTTTTTGAATATGTGGCTGGAGAGATTCGTCTTCTGTGGGACGTCTTGTGGTCCGACTTACAACCACAAGCTTATGGCAGAGCATCTAGCAGTAGGCAAGGAAATCCCCCTTTGAAAGTATCTGCTAGGGCTACTTATCATCAGATGTATCAGGTAATTGCCCAATTACTGAAGAATGAACCAATGCATACTATCGGTGGCCCTTGGTGGTTGATACAGTTATGGTTGAACCTGTATATGCACAAGATTGTAAGATTTGATCTCAAAAACCTCAACTTTCCTTCCTCCAATTTTGATGAGGAATATAAGGGCAAAGAAGGAAGAACCCGCCAGTGCTCAAGCTATGGTGAGGCTGCATTGGCCATAGTAATTGATATCGATGTTGGCCATCTCTTCAAAAAATTTTACAAAGGGTTTGACGTAGAAGTCTTGATGTGGCTGCCATACAATGAGGATGAAAATAATGAGTTAATCTTTCCATTCAAATTTCGATTTAAATTAGGCTGTTCAGATGAGATGACAGCTGTAATCTTCAATACCTTTATCAAGCCCTGCGTCCTTCCAACCGAATCCCACCATGGCCACGGTAAAATGGCTTAGGGTTCCTTCATCCTAGGCAACCTCCCAACTTATGAGTTTTATAACCCTTCATTTGTGGCTCGCCAGTTTGGCCTTGGTCAATTGCCTCCTCAACTTTTCTTTAGGAACATACTGAAGCCACGGGAAGACATTAGTGAGGTGATGGAAGCTTCCAGAGTCTTTCAATTGGGGTTAGATCTTCCTTCCCTTTGCTTGTATGACTGGATCAGGGCTATTTTATCTTCCACTCTTTTTGACTCCTAGTGGCAAGAATGGCGTTCCCACATCTTCTATGGGCCGGTTCACCCTTTGTGCATAGCTTTGGACGGGGAATTTGCTTCTGATAGCGAGGTAATTTTTTATTCCTTCTATAGAGAAATTACTTGGTGAATTCTTCTACTAACTATTTTAACCGACCCTTTTCAGGATGCTGAATTTGATCCCCCAAGCTTGGATAAGAAGGGGCGTCCTATAGATTATCAACCACCGTGTCTAGTTTCAAGAATGGGATCGGTTCCACCTTCACTGAAGAAGTTGATGAAAACTCACACTGCCTCCACCATAGTGATATATCAATCTTCAAAGCGCAAGGTAGCTCATGGGACAACCTAGAAAACTACTACTGGGAAGAGACTCTATAGAATGAGACCATTAGCTGCTTAGGTGAACAATTTATCTCCTCAAAATGATATTCCATTGCTGATTTTGTTCCTTCACAGTTATCGAGCATTGTGTTCTAGGTGCGGAACTACTATCCCAGGCGTTCGACTCAACATCAACTGAACCTCCATCAGCTGATCCACGAAAGGAGCCGATTTTGGTTGACATAACCGACACTTCCACAACATCAGAAAATGTGAGTTTTATCCTTGATGTTTGTTGGGGTATTTTTCTTTAATTTCTTGATTTATTCAGTCCTTTACCCTTCATCTAACTTCTTAATGTGCCAGATACTTCCTGAAGAAACACCTATGCAAGATCGGGAGCCTGATAGTCCGCTTAACGATCCTATCGGTGTTGAAGGTGGTCTTGTTGCCATCGACACTCAAACTGTCGATTCCCTAGTTCGGCAAACAACTGATGGTAAGGAAGTTATTTGCTAAATTTATCTTTCTACAAAAAAACATGAACTAAAAATCTTCTGATGTTTGTAGATGTCAATGTTGAGAGTCCAGATCTGATTCAACCAAACGTCACTGGTGCATCATCAACTGTTCCTCCTCTTCAAATAGAAACTCCAAAGAAGGTGCGGTATCTTCTTAACCATACATTTTGTTATGAACTGCCTCAAACCTCCTAATTGAGATTTCCTTATACATAGGCACTCAATCTCCCAGCTCTGAGCTATTCCTTTAATCTTGGAGAATATTTAGATGAAGATGAAGTTAGTTCGTCAGTCACCTCTTTTAAGGAAGCTTTGTCAGAAGAGACCAGAAATTGGCTAAGAGATGTATTGCCAACGCTTGAGAAGAATATAGCCAATTTGGTCCAAGATGCTGATTCAATACAGAGAGTCCTCTTGGCCATCAAGAGCAATCCATCCCTAGTTCTCTCTAGAGTCTTATCATCTTTATCCATCTTTGAAGTTCAGGCCCTGAAGGTGAAAAAGGCTTAGAGGAATCTGTCTAATCATGAAACTTTACTGTCTAAGAGGAACTTCAACAAACAAGAGGCTAAAGAGCTAACGTAGTTGATTGATGATTTGAAGAACTCCTCCCTTAGGACCAATCCAGAATTGTCCCAACTAGAAATCAAGCGTGCAGAACTTGAGAGGGAGCTAGAAGATGTGAAGGCTGCCATTGATCATCGCAAGTCCACCCTGGCCCAAATACCTGATGCCATCAAACAGAAGAAGCAAGAACTGCTAGCCAAAGTTAGAGAAGGCAGGGTCATCCATAGTAGCCTTGAGGACATTCCTGGATTAGCCGAAGAAGATAAGCAACGAATTGCAGAAGCTGATGCTATTTGGCTAGAAGTATTGAACACAATCTAGGATGTTCTAGCCTTGTAATCTATATGTTACCATGTGCCTTGTGTAGAATCAATCATACTCTCCATCACCTAATTGTACTTCTTGTTTTGGCTAAAGAGCCGTTTTGAAACAGTCGATTCCAAACCTCTAATCTGAATCCAATTAAGTCTAAAAACATGGCCTTCATTAAGTGAATGAACCGCTGTGGCCGTGTCCGGCTGTACTGTTGGTGGAGAAGCTGCTGGGCTAGCCGTGGCTAGCTGGGCTACCACCGTGCCCGCCCTGGCTGCTGTCCAAGGCAGCATAGGGGGAGACGCTGGGTGTCCCAGGTGTGGCATCCAAGCTGCTAGGGAGTCATGTACCTATAGTCATAGCTCTTTGCCAAATAGGCGAAGAGGAATCATCAGCATCATCTAGAAATGCAAGTGTGTTAGGATCCTGGGGAGAAGTGGACATCTCAGAGAATGGAAACAACATCTCATCGAACACAACATGACGAGAGATGATGATCCAGTTGGAATGAAGGTTGAAACATCTATATCCTTTATGGTTGGAGGAATACCTGAGGAAAACACATAGGGAGGAGCGAGGTGATAGTTTCTGTGGAGCTATGGAGGACAGGTTAGGATAGCAGGCACAACCAAAAACTCGAAGGTGAGTGTAGGAGGGCTGTGTGCTGTAAAGAGCGAAGTAAGGAGTCTGGCCATCTAGGGTTTTAGTGGGATGACGATTGAGGAGATAGGTGGCGGTGTGAAGAGAGTCATCCCAATAAACCAGAGGGAGACTGGTCTGAAACAGAAGGGACCACACAATGTTGTTTATTGTGTGAAGAATGCACTTGGCACGTCCATTCTATTGAGAGGTGTATGGGCATGACATCCAGAGAATGACTCCATGAGTGAGGAAGAACATGCGGGCCGAGGAGTGATCAAACTTGTGGCCATTGTCGCACTAAACTGCCTTGATGGAGGAGCCAAACTACGTGCACACATGAGAAAAAAAAGTTAGAGATGATGCTGAAAGTGTCAGACTTGAGGCATAAAGGAAAAGTCCAGGTGTAGTGAGTGCAATCATCAAGAATGACTAAATAATATTTGTAGCCCAAGACACTAACAACTGGAGAGGTCCAAAGATCACAATGTATTAAATCAAAAGGATGAGCAGCATGTGAGTTTGACACACTAAATGGTAGGCGCACATGGCGACCTAGCTGACAAGCATGACAAATATGATCAACTTGGTGCTTATTACAGGAAATTGCTTTGGAACTAATAAGTTTGGATAAAGCCGCGTGTCCAAGATGACCAAGGTGATGATGCCAAAGTGAAGAGGATGACGTGGTGGTAGCGAGGGCAGTGGTGGTGCTGGATGATGCGGGAAAGAATGGGTAGAGGTCACCCGTGCTATTGCACCTAGCGATCACGCTCCATGTCTGAAGGTCCTTCACAGAAAGGCCAAATGGGTCAAATTCAATGGAATAGTTATTATCAGTAGTGAAACGATGTACAGAGATTAAATTCTTAATAATGTTTGTTGAGACTAAAACATTAGAAAGAACAAGAGGACGTCATGCTGCAGAGAAAGAGTGTGACCCAATAGATGTAACAAGAAGCGAAGCTCCATTACCCACAATGATAGATGAAGGACTGGATGATAATGGAGGGTGAAGGCTAGAGAGTATACCAGCATTGTTGACCATATGAGCACCGGCACAGGAGTTAGCATACCATTCGCCTGAAGGAGGAGGCGTTAGCGTCATGGTGTTGAAGTTGCTGGCGAGGCTAGACGGGTCCCAAGACATGCCCTGCATGGGCATCTAGGGTTGCTGCTGCTGTGGTGGTGGCGGTGCACCATAGCCAAAACCTAGAGGAGGCCCAAGGGTGTACGGCTGCTGCACGTACTACTACTGGGTGGTGAAGGCAGCCGGTGGAGGACAGAACGGCCTCCCTGAGGCGTTTAGTGGGCATGGTCAAAACTAAACGTGGCCTGCCTATGGGTTGTAGAATGGCGCCGGGGGGTGAGAGCCGGCGTTGGTGTTGCTGGCTGACTGCTGCTGGTTATGGCTGCGTCCACCGTGGTGGCGGCCAGTCCGCTGAGAGCTGCCCTGGCCACCGTGGCCACTCTAGTCGTGGCCACCCTGGCCGAGCTAGCCATAGTGGCCACCGCCCTAGTTTGCGGGCCTGCCCTAGCCGTGATTGCCCTAGGTGCCCTAGCCGTGGCCGCCGTGGGGGCGTTCGGCAAGGGGGTGGGAGCGGCGACGAGGGCGGTCGACGTAGGGGAGGCCGACGGATCGGATGCCCCGGCCGCCTCGCCGGTGTTGATGTCGTTGATGTTGATGTCCTCGAGCAGAAGAAGCGTGCGAGCCTCCTTGAAGGTGGGGAAGGGCTGCCGCATCTTGAGGTTGGAGACCATGGGCCGGAACTTGCCGTTGAGGCCGTGGAGGAGGGTGAGAACTAGGGTGCGATCCCCAATCGGATCGCCGTAGTTGTCGAGAGTCACCGCCATCATCTCAAGACGGCGGCAGAAGTCGGTGATCGAGGTCGAGCCCTGTTTCGCTATGTGAAACTCCACCGAGAGTAGCAGGGCATGTGATTCGCGCTGGCCGAGAAACTCGTTCTCGAGGTAGGTCCAGGTGCCATGAGCATTGGGCTTGTGGTTCATCATCAACTGCTGGAGGTCGGCGTGGATCGTGCAGTAGATCCATGTTAGCATGGCGCAGTCCATCTGCACCCACGCCGGTCGATCGGCGTTGTCGATGTCGAAGAGGACGTGGTCGGTGAGGGCATACTTGCCCAAGACGGTGAGGAACATGGCGCACCACCGGTTGTAGTTGTTGGCAGCACGATCCAGAACCAAGGGCACGAGGACCTTGATGTTGAGGACGGTGATGGCCGCGGCGTGGACGGCGGCATACTTGGCCTCGTACGCATCGAGGGTCACTGCATGATCGGCCGCCGCCTTCTCGGTGTTGCGTTCGCGCTCTACCTCCATCTCAGCCATTAGATCAAGAGATGACCCCAACGTCAAGTTAAGGCCGTGCGATCACTTGTGGGGGACGTCAGGCTACGTGGACGTGGATCACGCAGGGATGCACGAGAACATGTGGTCGATGGCGATCGGGAAGACCAGCCAGATCACGTGCTGGCGTCGGCGATCGATGAGACCAGTCATGCGGGGAGGAGAGCGCATCTTGTAGGCACCATGGCGCGTGTGGTCGTGGAGGAGGAAGAGTGCCTACCGGCCGGCGATCAGGCGCCTGGCGGCGGCGGCACGGTCTTGGGAGGAGACGTGTGATTAGCGGAAGCGGAAAAGATCGTAACCTTCTCGTGATACCATGAAAGAGAGTGATTAGGGGAATTCTCTATAGTATTGTGATTGTTCAACATACATATATATAGGTATTATGGACAGGCCCACTTGCTATATTACAATCCAACAGTGAACCCCTCGATTTTTCCATCCTTAATCTCCCAGCGCCGTATTTTCTTTAGTCTTGGCGAGGTGGTGCTTCACCTTCTATTAATTGCGGTTGCCTTCTACGTGTCTTGAGGCGTCTGCCTCTTCGCTCTGTGGCTTCAAATATCAGCCGAGTGCTCCGGCCTCGAACACATTTGCACTTGCAACCATTCTTGTTCCTTTGCTTTTCTCCGCCTACCAAAACCATGTAGCGGTTTTCTTTCTCCTTCCATAGATCCAATCATTCTTCATGGCTGGCAAGGACAACCGAGGCAAGTGCGTAGCGGAGGAGATCCCAGAGAACATGTCGATGAACTAGCGTCTCCGACGTATGAGGTGAGATTGACATTTGCTATTTATGATGATGAACTGTTCTGACTCGCCTATAGGTATGTTGTGAATGGCAATCTTTGTCCTCTTCCTAGGGCTGGTGAGCACTCTAATGCTGCATCTTCTATGCTGACCTCATCGTCGGATTCTTCCAACTCCTATAATGGCAACGACGCCCAATGTTTCTTTCATGAGTGGAGGATGGCCTAGAATCGTTATACCGAGGTGACTTGGGAAAATGGCCAACTTGAGATCTACCTTGGGGTCTCTTAGGCTGCCCTTCATGCAGCTGAGGAGGAGGCCAACGCCATCCGAGTGTGGCTGGCCAAATCTAACGCCATGGTGGTAGGTAAGATAAGTTTCATGAATGCTCCCATTTTAATTTCCACTGCCTTTATCTTGATAATTTCTCTATTCCTGTGATTGCCAGCCCTGATGGTGCAGTTGGAGTCTCTCCAACTGGCAGTGAACGTGGCCATAGATGCCATCAATGCTTGGGGTTCCCTCATCAACGCTCATCTCCAAGACATCTCGGCTCATGTTCAGGAGATCACCCTCCATGGCATTCGTCATGGTGCATCGGTGGCGTTAACCGTGGTGCAAGTCTAGACTGGGTACGAGCTCCACACCATGGAGACTGATTTCCCAATGGGTGATAGCCCTGAGGAACACAAGGACCTGATGGAAGAATTCATTGTAGCAACGGAGGCCATTATGGACATTACATCTGCTCAGGATGTGGTGAACAAGGTCTTCGATTAGATTGTACTTAGGGTGAACAAATGAATGAAATCTTTTGCTCCTCTATGAACGCATCTCAGTGTAATGCCCCTATAGGTGTTATGAATGTTTTTTGTTCTTTTTGTTTTTGCTCTGGAGGTGATACATATCGTATCGGCTTTTATGTCTTTGAAGATTTTTTTCATTTTTTGAACTAGAGGCGATACCTTTCTGGTACCGGCTATTAGAGCCGATGACTGAACAAATCGGCTATCAAATGTTGATCAAATGCTAGGATAACGTCCCTTTAAATATTTTGCCGTAGAACTTTTCATACCAAAGGTTAAACGATTGATCAACCCAGGTCAAGCATCCCGTTAAGAAAAACATAACTCCTTTAAGAAATCTATCAACTCTGAACCACACTTATGATTTGACTTAGCATTCACATATGTCAGTAAACCCTCTCCAGGACTAATGCTTATTTTTTCTTGATCCCATGGCTGACGTGAAGTCGTGACTTTTATTAAAACAAACTCTTAGAGCCGATTGCTTGCATCGGCTATTGGCTTTCATTGCTGATTTTAATGAAGCCTCCTTCACATAATTTGCCAGAAAAGCATTTAAAATCTCCTAGTTCCCAAAAGACTGTATCGGCTATTGCGATGCTCATAGATTCATCGGTGTGAACCAACTCGACATCATCTCCATGCCATTGAATCAAACATTAATGCATGGTCGATGGTACACAACAGTTTGCATGAATCCAATCATGACCAAGGAGCAAACTGTACGACCCTTTTCCACCGATGATGAAGAATGTGGTGAGCAGAGTCTTACTTCCGATTGTCAACTCAACATTTATTGCCCCCTAGGTCTTGGACACATTACCTCCAAAATCCTTAAGCATCATGTCATTCTCCATCAGATATCCTGGTCCCTTGCCAAGTTTACGAAAAGTGATGTAAGGCAAAAGATTGACAGAACACCTTCATCCACCAATATCTTGTTCATTGGCTTCCCATCAACAAAACCTTTCATATATAAAGCTTTTAAGTGCCGATGCTTGACTGGTTTATCAAATATTGCTTGTTGTACCACTGTCAACTTGGCAACTATCTCCTCATACTCTGATTCATCGAAATCCAAATAAACTTCTTGATCTGCCGGAGCTCTGAACTCTGATGGCAATAGAAAAGCTATTTGGATATTAGCCGATGGTTGCTTTCTATCAGCTGTTTGCTTAGTACGCCATACTTGAGGTTTGCCAGATGCCTGAGCTTGTTCCAACTCCTTATTCCTTAGGCGTTGCACCCTTCTCTTCTGGCTTCTTGTCAAACCTCCTGAAAACCATTGGCCTTCCTGCCAAACATATTTTCTCTCATTGCCTTCTTCTTCATAATCAGCCTAGTCTTGGTCAACAACTCTTTTTCCCAGCCAATTATGAATACTTTTATTTTTTAAGCATCGATCCATATTATTATGATGATGTGCATCTTGAGCATGGATAGACCAGCGGTTGGTTTGAGATTGCCTAAACTCCCAATATTGATTGCTGCATTTTGGACAGTCATGTCTGGTAGGCAACTTCAAACCTTTATTCTGGCAATGTCTGAAGAAAGGACAATTCCAATGTGATTCGGCTTGTTTCCTTTCATCCATCTCTTTTTCCAGTTGATGCTGGTATTCTTGATCCTTTAACCAACGCTAATAATCATTTTCCTTCTACTGCTGCCACTTATTCAAAAGGATCCAAGATGTAACTCGCGGCTTTGTTGCCCCATCTTTTGATGTTTCCCCTGCTCATATCGGCTCTTTTGCACATTGCAATGTCTCTTAATTTCCCTATATTCGTCGGCTGATATTTGCATCTTGGGATCGACTGTTCCACCTTCTCTTGATTTGGCTGATGTTAGGACCTTAGTCTTCTCTTTGAGTAGCCTAGCATCAACCATGTTTTGATCTCCTAGGAAAGGATTATCATCAACTTTCATTTTCCGAGGCGTATCAAATTTGAGCCTTCCTTGCTGAATAGCCCTCTGTATATGCTGCCAGAAAATCCTGCATTCATTTGTGGAATGAGAAGTAGCATTATAGAATTTGCAGAACTTTTTATTCTTCAACTGATCAGGGGGAAACATAACATGATTATCAAGCAACTTGATCTGCCCCTTCTCAAGCAAGAAATCAAAGAGCTTGTCTGATTTTGTGACATCAAAGTCATAGCTCTCCTCGACTCCTCTTCCCCAAGGATTTGGCACCATTACTGTCTTTTTGTCCCAATTCCATTCAGCCACAGCAACCTCTTCTTCTTCATCTTTATAGCCATCATCGACTGAGTATGGATTATAAGCTTCAGCCACTGTGGTACTCTTCTGGAATTGAGTGTCCCTACACATGCTTTGGAATTGGCTCTTGAGCGCTGCCACTCGTTGAGCCAATTGACCCAAGTTATCAAATTCTTGTCCTAGTAGCTTTTCCTTCCACATTGGCAGCATTCCTTGAATGGCTAAAGCAGCTAGTTGATCATCAGCCAAGTTTAATGAGAAGCACAAATTCCTGGTCTCTTGGAACCTCTGAAGAAACTCAGTGCTCGATTCATTAGTCTTCTGCCTTATAGTTGTCAGATTGGTAATCTTCCTTTCTCCAGTCCCAATGTAAAAATATGTATAAAATTTCTTCTCAAGGTCAGCCCAGTTGGTAATGGAGTTGACTAGCAATGATGAAAACTAAGTGAGGGCTGGCCCTAACAGGGACAAGGAGAAGAAACGAACTCGATGGGCCTCCTCAACTGAAGCCTTGCCCAATTGTGTAAGATACTGACTGGCATGTTCTATCATGCTCGTACTGTCTTAGCCAGTGAACTTGGCAAACTCTGGAAGCCTATAATTTGTAGGAAGAGCAACCAAATCATACCATTCTGGATATGGGCATTTGTATGAAAAGGTCAGTACTTTTGCTTTCAGACCAAACTGATTCTTCATCATCTCTGTCACCTCCAGCAACAACTCATCAGCTTGCGGATTTGGATTTCTCTGCACCTGCTGACGCATTTATGGATTGAAATCCCATGGGCCTTGATACCCTTGATTTGAAATCATGTGAAGGATGTCATAATCTATGCCATAGTGATACCCTTATGGAATCTCTATCTGTTGGGTCCTTTGTTGGCTTGCTACTTGAAGTCTCTGATTATAGATATGAGGATCTATATCTCTACGGATCCTTTGAATTGATGGTACTATTTTTTGAGCCGACGATGGTATGTGGCCTGATGTGCCAAAATTAATCACCTGGTTCTGACCTTGCCCTGCCGGCTGTAGCACATGCTGTACTGATGGTCTAGGATTATATTGTATCTAATTCGTAGTAGTACCTTGAGCTTGTTCAGATGTGCCCTGAACTGCCTGGACATCACCATTATCAGCTGGTGCTGCTTCTTGATGGCTGGTACCAACTTGATTAGTACCTTGGGTCGATGGATCTAGAATGTTGTAATAAGTCAGCCCCACTTGACTAATTGGAAACCCATGAATCGCTTCTTTCATGGCATTGTGGAATGTGTCCAAGAAAGCTTCATTATGGCTTGATATGGCATCACGAACAGATTTGTCTACAACTTTCATAAAGAAATGCCTGTCTTTAGCTTCAGTTATATCTATCTACCTATGTAATAGAATTCTTGGTAGTGGAAATTTCTGAACAATTGTGTTGTCACATGTTTTGGTGTAGGACAACAAACATTTGCTCTAAAATTCTTCTGTAGCTTTGCCGATGACATCTTTATCTCCATCAAGTAGATCTTCATAATGTACCATAAGGATGTCGTTGTTATTGTGAATTGCCATGACGATTGTGGGATCCCACTGGGTGTGCCAGAAATGTGTGTCGACACAGAAATTTCGTCTTGTGCCAAGGACACATGAGCAAGCCGAAAGGGTCCGCTCGATGGAGCTAGAGATCCGCCTAGCTTCAACATAGGGGTGGTCGATCCTGTGCACTCCTCCCAAGATGTGCTAGTCAATTTGACCCTGCAATTGACAAGGAGAGAAAGTTTATCAGTAATTTAGGGCAGAACATGCTGGTGTTGCCAGACAATCCCGAATGTGTGGCTCTGAGAGCCGATATGAAAGGAGATCGACTAAATAGTCAATTCCAGCATATTCATAAGAATAAATCAATTAAAGCTCATGGGGTTGTGTAAGAAGAATTGGTTATCGTTCAGGATGAATGTCATTATTTAGACAAATATTAGTCAATGGCAATAAGATGTCAACAATAATTAGTTTATGCTAAGCCAATGACTGTAAATAACCGAACCCCTTTTGTATAAATGAAACAGCTCATCATCATCCAACCATTTAATAAAGATAAATCTAATGAACATATTAGATCTCATCTATCGCTATGACCAGTGGTGCATGAGGCAAAATCATGCAGGCCGTAGAAACAACAATAGACTCGACGACCCTAACGTATTACTAATATCAGTGGGGCATGAGGCAAAATCATGCAGGCCGTAATACAATAATAAGATCATGGGGCTAACACATCATTCAACCTATCTCTACTTCAACAGTCTCATGACATGAACTGTTCGTGAAAGCACTCGATATCAGCTAAAACAACCGATTTAGGCATAGCGCATAGTTAAGGTCATGCATTCTCAGGAACAGATCTACCAAATAATGATCCCCACTCCACGGTGCTAACAGTGGGGTGTGAGGCAGAATCACACAGGCTATGATAACAGGCCATGGAACAGTTTTCACTAGCCAATAGATCTACTCAGGATTAGACATGCCTTAAGCGCATGCTATGCACAATCAAGATTGCTATAAAATAGCCGATAAAACATAACTCATCATTTAAAGTGTAGATTAGATCAGTTTAGATTAACAAATGATGGGTTTAAAAAGATATAAGGCTAATCTAAATCAATCCCAATCAGACGAAGTGATATTGCTATAATTAAATAATCAATGGAAGCAATAAGCAATATCAGTAACTTAATGAATCTATCCGAAGGAACGCCACCCTTAGATAGAGCCAATAACTTGACCTTAATCTAGTTCGAGCAGTGGAGGTCGACCAAATCGATGCAGCCATACAAACAGAGGTATAAGCCATGATGGTACTTATAGACAAGCAGTGGAGGTCGATTGGATTGATGCAACCATACTTGCTGAAGAACTCACTGAGATCTACTCTACTCCTACTCCTAAGGGGTGGCCGGAGCCAAAAAAAGTAAGTAACTTATATTTGGTTGATTGTATTTCTTACAATAGCTGGGGTTTGATATTTATACCTGGGGCCTATGCATGACTCCTATCTAAGCATGACTCATCACAATCTTTGGCCCTAGAGAAAACATTCCTAATTTAAGATAACTTGGACTCTAATCTTTCCCTTTTGTAGAGTCCAACATGCTTTGTCCCGGCGCCGATCATAGCCTTTGTCATTATCTACTAGCGCTACTTGAAGAAAGCCAATTCCAGTGTTGCATTCGAATCAGCTAGTTCTGATCTGTACGCAATTGATTCCTTGATGACATTATCTTGGGAGCTTTCGAGTCCCTGTGACTCTTCTTCCAAATTTTGGGGTAAACACTAACTCTACTCTTGTGCACTTTGGGACGTCACTTAGATAGTAGAGCACCGCAAAAGGATAACTCTACTGATGTGACTATGGTTCTACAATTTAAGAACCTGCTCAATTCAGTATGGACTACGAAGGATAGATGGGGCTATCACCTCCCACTGCTACCATACAACTAGAGAACATGGTGTACTCATAGGCAGAGCATCGTATAAGCACCATGCTTACACACGGCTCGGCTACTTAGCCCAACCATGGTAAACTAGCAGGCTAAGTGCTCTATTAACCCGCACACAAAAGTAATGATAACCTCAACTAAGTAAGATACATATTAAAAGTAAGCATAGCCATATGGATAGGAAAATGATGAATTGTTAACAAGTCTTATAAGATGTAGAAGTGAAAATACAAGGCTTTGCCGAGCCTCCAAGACTAGATCTAGAACTTGGGCATGAGCCCAACTCGACCCTCACTCCTGAGCTACTAATCTACTACATTGGAAAGTTCTAGACCTATTCCTCCTTGTGTGTCTTAATCTAAATCAAAGATATGAATTAGGGTTTTAGGATGTCTCCAAGGAGGGGGGTACAGGGCTATATATATAGGGGTTAGCATCAATTCTGGACCCTTGGATCAAACTGACTTTAATAAATGGGGTAGATGTGATCTTTAAGGTGGTGGAGAACCGACGTAGCAAGGCGGAGGATGACAATGGCCCCATAGGCCAACTGGCCTATAGGTGGGGCCTGTAGGCCCCACCTAGAAGCCTCTCGCAGTCTTCTTCAGTGTGGTGTCCTCTGGAACCTTCTGGAGCTGTTTACGCCGTGGTTAAGCGCGATTAAGTCTGACGTTTGGGTCCACCTTGATGGTTTTCTAGATAAACCCTGCTAAAAATACAGATTCACCCAAACTTGTGGAATTTATTAGTTTAAACCCCTAAACCTATATTGGTGATCATTTTTATGCATTTATACAAGTTATGTTGATGGTTTTTGATTGATTTTAACGATTGTCAACAAGCTCCCCCACACTTAACATTTGTTCATCCCTGAGCAAAGTTAAACTCAGCAATGGATCAGGAGTTGTTACAATGCTTTTAATCCTCAAATGTACACATGCGTTCAATCAAAAATTCTCCTCTAGATTAGAATAAACTGATCTGACTTTCAAACTTACCCATATTACCTTCAACCATGGGGCTTCTTAGCCTTCACTTGGGTCTTGAGCAATTGAAAGACAGAATGATCAAGTCAATCACTATGTCTCAAGTCCTTTGTTGCACCATTGTTCTAGAGTTTTTATAAGTTTTAAAAATAAAACTTAGAGATTCTATTGTATGACACTCTCAAGTCTCTCAATATATATGATATTTGTGGATCCTCACCAAGGCATAACTTGTTGTGCCTTTTCACTTCCTACCACTAAGGCTTTATGTGGAGTTCATAGGCATGGAGAAAACTAGAGCATACTTGCAATGCATATATTGTAAAGTTAAACAACAAATCCAAAGAGAGTTGAGTCATACAATCAAATCAAGATGTGTATGTGTGTGGATATATATGGTGGCTAACCTAATTCTACTTTGCTCCTTGAAAACTTATCTCTCTTTTGAAACTTGAAAACATTTGCTAGAGAACATGGGCTATCTTATTCATCTCTTTTTTCATCTCTCTTTTTTTTCTCCGGTGGGCATCTGAGTTCCCATTGTTTTAGATATCTCGAACACTTGTCTATTTTTTTCAACTCTCTCTTTTGTTTTTTTATATGAATAACTTTTGCATAGCCCATGCCACTTCTTTGCAATAAAACTTTTGAGAGATAGCAACAAGAACTCAGGAGCATTTATTTGGTCGATGGAAAAACCTATCAAGCGTGTTTTTGTTGTTCACTCCTAGTGTAGGAGTAAAACATTTTGGGTGGATCTAAATGGAAAGCATGTTTTTGCTCCTACTCCTGGTGTAGGAGTAGTGCATATGTGGGTGGAGTGTACGTGATCTTGATTTTAAGAGCATGACAAACTTCTCATAAGGGTCAACAAAGCTTGACAAAACTCAATGCAAAATAAGCAACATATATGTGAAAGTTTTCCTAGCCTAAATAACATGTATGGCTCTAGTAGGAATTCAAGCTTTGTCATACAAGAACTCATCATGTAGCATTTTTATGTTTTTTTCAAAAGATAAATCTCTAGCACTTTAGTATCACTTGGAACAAGATAAACAACAGCTCAGACCTTCTCATATCATATTCCTCAATTAGCTAGACTTAGATCAAGCATGTGCTACCCACGAGTTTCAAGTTCAGAGTAAATCCTTATATCAAAATAATTTTATCCAAAACTTGGGAGAATTCAAGGATGAAAACTAGGTACTTGAAAGGAATTACAATAGGGCAACTATTCATCATTTCTATTTTAAGAGATTATCTTAAGAGCCCCCTTATTATTTATTTAGCTCTTAAAAGAAATTAAAGCAAACTAGACACACTCTCTTTATTTTGTTTTTATTTTTTAGATCACACATTATAACTATATATTTCTATAAAGATAACTTTTTATTTTGTTTTTAGTTATTCATTTTTTTCTAATATATATAAAGCAAACTAAGAATAATAAAAGAAAAAGAAAAACTTATCTAGATACACGGGGGATGCCTTCTCCCCAAATCTGGTTGTTGTCGTGGTTGCTCAACGAGGTCGCCGGATGTGGAGGCGCTGGAACAAAGCCTCCCAATTTTGATTTTGTTGTTGCTGTTGTTGCTAGAGGATGGCCATCTCATGTCCCATGCTTACCTGCCATTGTGCATGATTATGTAACGTACCTTGTATGGCATCATTTGTCTCTTCAACGGTTACGAGTCTATTGTCGAAGCAGTGGTAGGCCTCCTAAGAGTCATGATACCCTCAGCTAGAGAAAAACATGTGTCCTCCCTGATGCTCACTTGAGGTTGCTTCATAATCTTGCCCTTGGTAGTTGTTGAAGTTCATTGATTGAGTACCTCGGTTCACTCTTAAAGATGAGGATTCTTTTGGTGTCACCTCTAGTAGTGGCGCTTCCACTAGTGGTGCCACTTTATTTTGCCAAACCCATCTTGGTTTTGAGTTTGATTTAGGTTTGACAGGTTCATCCTTTCTTGACTTATTCCTCCTCATTTAGCGTTTCAAA